>NW_004524888.1:224057-225776 GCF_000260255.1 Octodon degus | reverse complement strand
CATGTGGTGCTGGGGATTGAACCGCGGTCCCTGTGCTTTGCTTAGCTTAGCTTGTTCTAAGTAGGTGCTTTAGACCACTGAGCCATCTCACCAGCCCCTTTAAATTCTTTTGAATTTATTTACCATGCTTTATGGGCTTAGGATATGGTCTGTGTTGAAAAAGTTACAAGTACAGGTGAGAATGTATATTCTGTTGTTGGATGGAACACCGTAGAGAGCTACTAAGTCCCACTTATTCAAAGATTGGGTTTAACTCTATATTGATTTGTTAATTTTTTTCACCTAATTGAGCTATTTGTGGCAGTGGGGTTATTAAGGTCTTCAATTATAATTGTGCTGGTGTATCTGATTTTTATTTTTTTATTTATTTTCCTTTTTGTGAAACCAGGGATTGAACTCAGGCCCTTGCGCTTGCCAGGGAAGCACTTATTCCACTGAGCCATATCCCCAGCCCCAAAACAAATGGTATCTTTTTTTTTTTTTTTTCAGAACCAGGGATTGAACTCAGGCCCTTGCACTTGCCAAGGAAGTGCTTATTCCACTGAGCTATCTCTCCAGCCCCTGATTTTTATTATGTTTAGTACCACTTGTTTTATGAAGCTGGGTTCAATTTTGCTCAGTGCATTATGTTCATAATCGGTATCTCTTCCTGTTAAGTTGTTCCCTTAGTCAATACACAGTGATCTTCTTCGCCACTTCTGATCAGTTTTAACTTTAAATCTTTGTTTGAAATTATGCTTTTTTTTTCTAGGTTTCCATTGATGTCACACTAAAGTGCTTATTTTAGAATTTAAAAATTTTCTTCTTTTACTTTCTGTAACTCATAAATCTTGTAAAACAGCCTAGCTGTATATAATGGTCTATGATCTTGTTTAATCCTGTGGCTTCAGTACTATCCATACATATTCTGAGAGATGTTACCTATCTAGCCAAGGTTTCCCTTTTGATCTACAAGACTAATTGTACTTAGTCCTAATATTTGTAGTCACTTCAGGAGAAGTTAATCTACAATGAAGCTGCTTATGTCAGAAAACTGGTCTTCATGTAGTTGATTCCTCTTCCTCTCTTTTCCTATATCTAACTAAATCTTAAATTCTGCTGATTTTATCTCTTAATTATATATTGAATTTGCTCTAATAGGGTAAAGGTATCTTCCTCCTTTGATCACCATGATAGCCTTTAAATAATTCCTTGCTTCTAGACTTGATCCATCCATGTTTTATAAGCCACACTACAATGTGCATGAGCTTTCTAAAATGCAACTCCTGTTACATTCTTCCTCCAGAACCTCTGGGTAAAACCTCCAACCATCAATACCATTTCCTTTTAGCACTCAAATCTCAAGTCTCACAATCAAATCTGATCCTCAGAAGATGAGGAAGAAGCACAACAGCCAGCATGAGAGACTAGCATGAAACACCAAAATAAAGTGTTTGAGGGAAGATCATCTGTGCTGAATGTTGCTAAGTGCTTCTCTGACTCTCTACCAATTACGTGTATGTGTTCACTTTTATATTTCCAATAGCCCGCATCTTCCCAATCATAAAAATGATTAGTTTTTGTTTTGTTCAATAGTGCTAGGCAATGAATTGTAGATGTGCAATCCAGGATGTTGGACAGGCTAAGCATGCATTTTCCCATTGAGCTACACCCAAAGCTGGATCCTGTTTGTCTGATATCTTAATAACAGAATACTGTCTTTAATAAACTGTAAGGAAA
>NW_004524888.1:218589-223952 GCF_000260255.1 Octodon degus | reverse complement strand
GAATTTAATGTACTATTTGGGGGCAAAATGGACACTACCATTCATAATAGAAAGCAAGATGAAATGAGAATTGGTGAAGTAATATGCTTAGTGTGCTGAGGGGATATCACTTCTTAGAAGAGATATTTAATAAATCAGCTGAAGAAAAAGCCCAGGCTATCAGAAAGTGAAAAGTTCAGGTTTTAAAACACTGACACTTATCTGCCTTTTAAAAAAAGTTATTTTTGTGGTGTTGGCACTTGAACGTAGGGCTTTATACATGCTAAGCACATGTTCTACCACTAAGCTACACACCAAACGCCTTGTTTTGCTTTTAATCTGGTTAATATTTTCCCATTGTGGTAAGATACACATTTGTGGCTATGTGCACAAATGCTCAAATTCTTCACTCTGGCAGATCAATGCAAGGTATAAATGAGCTCTGTATTATAAAATACCATTATCTGCACATTATTTACCTCAATAGTGTGCTGAATTTAAGTTTTTTTCTTTATAGCTGCTAGAAATTTCCAAATTTTTTTTTGTGCTATAATTTGAAGGAAAAGCTTTAGTTTTGTTCCTCGCAAGACCAGAGTTTCATATCAGAAAAGTAATTATAAATCTCAAAGTGATAGAGGTGTAGCTCAGTAGGTGTTATGGTTTATATCTAGATGTCCTGCAACAGCCTCAAACACCTATATGCTGGGTTTTTAGAAGGTGATTAGAATATAAAGGCTTATAGCTGCCCTGCTGTTAGGAGGTGAGCCCTGGAAGGAAGAGTTGGGTCATGGGGGCATGGCCCAGAGGGATTTATCTCCCTCTCCAGCTCCTCCTCTCATTCTTTCTTCCTACATGGCAGGAGACAGCAGCTTTCCTCCTCCCCATCTCTTTCCACTGTTTCATTCTGCCTTAAACTGTCTACTATGGACTCAAAGCTCTACAACTGTTAGCCAAAATAAACCTTCCCCCTATAAGTTGCAAGTATTGGGTATTTTGCCCCATTGATGAGGAAAGTTACCACAATGGGAATAACATATGGTTTGAATGCACAAGGCTCTGGGTTTGATCCTTCATTCCCAAAAAAAAAAAAGAAAAAAGGATGTATGGATGGGTGAGAGGGATGGAGAGAAAATTTAAAAAATCTCCTTTATATATATCCTTGAAAATAAAAACATATTATAAGAGTTGCAGTCAATATTACTCTTTCCTTTTCCTGGACTCAAAAATATTCTAAGGGAAATGAAAAAGATGATATCACCCACCAGTAATGAGGAAAAATTTAGGCAATGCCCAAATACACTAAGCCTTGATTTATTAAGCCTCAAGTGACCATCTCTTTATTTCCCCTATGACTGATGGGTTACATTAGTTGCCAAAGTCCTCTTTTTCATTAAATACCTTTGTAAATATCGTGGTCACTCTGTTTTATAGCCATCTCTTTCAGACAGTATATCAGGGGAAAAGAATCCCATTCCCAGCAAATGTTAAAACTACCACAGGTGTGATCCTTCCACCAACCTCACACTATGCATGGGTTTCAGGGATTGCAGGAAAATTACAGGGAAAAGAATAATCTTGGAAGATATGGCTGCCTGCTTTCTAAAGCAAGAGTACCACATCTTAGGATGCCAGAGAGAAATAACCTACGATAACTCTAATGATTAAAGCTCAGAAGAGTGAGTGGGTGTTTCTTAGCGTGCCCTGTAGTATCTGCTGCAGAACCAAGTGCTGCCCAGGGCATCCACCTCAAGGGTCACAGCAAAGGGAGTCAGACCAGCCGTGGTGTATTCTCAGCTTTCTCACTTATCAGCAAGATAGGCAGTTTAACTCCATGAAGCTTATATTTCTTCACTTAGCTCCCATAACACTTCAGTTTTCCTCCTTTGTTCACTGGGAGACAGTTCGCACATCTCTGGGTAGAAGAATGGACCCAGTTACACATGTGCAGTGCATGGTGAGGAGACAGGTATGTGGTGTCCAGAAGTGCTTGCTCAGGATACCTCTAGCAGTTTCTTGTCACTGGCTGCATATCATTTGTATGGGGCCAGGTCAGTACCAGACTCTGCCAATGAGCATACAGAAGAGGTTTAGTCTTAGGTTATTTTAGAACTCTACAAAACTTTTATTTTTGGATGGGGGGGGGCACATGCTTGCTAGGCAGGAACTGTGCAGCTGCGCTATATCCCTGGCCCTCTACAAAATTATTTAAATGCTAAATAACAAATTGCATTTTCAGTTTGAAGTTCTCTCTCTCTCCCCACTTGCCCCTCCCCCACCTCTTTTTGTGGATTCAATCTGGCCTTGAATTCAAGGGATGCCTCCTGCCTCAGTCTCTGAAGTGCTGGGATTACAGGTTTATGCTACCACACCTGGCTCAACTGTATTCTTACGGCAAAAAAGACTCAACATGGTTTTAAAATTTTTAATTTTTATTAGCACATGTTTGCAGTGTGCATTTATATCCCTTGTGTGGAGATGGTACCTGAACATAACATGTCTTTTTTTTTTTTTTTTTTTAGGGAAAGGTCTACAGGTGTTCAGGGTCTCACTACTAGATTGGACTCTAGTGATCCGCCTGTTTACAGCCTCCCAAGAGCTGAGATTACAGGCTTGCCATCTCAGCACGCCTTGGAGGTGGGGCTGGCAGGGCAGGCCAGGGGATTGAAGCCTGGCCCCCTCTGATCATAACACATCTTAATTCTTCTTTTTATCCTCTCCTTCTCCACTCCCTCTATCTCTTGATCCCCTTTCCATCTGAGAAAGATCTATCTTCTTCTTCTTTTTTTTAGATCTATCTTCTTACCTCTATTTTTTTTTTAGTTTGCTCTTTATAATTTGCGTTTCTCACACAAGAGAAATTATCTGATATTTAAGCTTGTGTATCTGATTTTTTTCACTTAATACTAAAGAATCAAATTGTATTCATTTTCCTACAAATCACTTAAATTTATCTTTCTTTATGGTACAGTAGTGTTCCATTGTGTGTAAATACCACATTTTCTTTATCTGTTCATCTGCTGATGGACATATAGGCTGCTTTCAAGATGTAGATATTATGAATTCTGTTGTTCTAAATATGGGCATGCATATGTTGCTGTAATATGATGCCTTTGACAACATGGTTTGTAAAAAAGAAAATTAAATTACACATACAAATTCTTTTTTTTTTAAATGAATTTAGGACAGGGTCTACAGGGTGTACAGGGTCTCATTGTGGAGATCCAACTCATAGTGATTCTCCTGTTTCAAACCTCCAAGACACTGGGATTACAGGCATGTGACACCACTCCCAGTCTCAATCGGCATCTCAGTGTGCCCTGGGTGTGGGGCCTGCAGGGCACGCTGGGGATCAAAACCTGGCTGCTGGCTGCTGTGCTCTGCCGAAGCAGGGGCTTTAGTCTGCTGAGCTATCTGGCTGGCCCAGTTTTATTTATAGAAAGTTTTTATGTACTGTAAAATTTTCCCAATCTCTTATTTCTTTGCTACATATTTCAGGCTGGCCTTGAGTCTACTGTGTAGCCCAAACTGGTACTGGTGATTATTATATCTCCAGAGCCCCTTAACCCCAACTTTATTTTCAGTCAGGACCTTGCTAAGTTGCTCAGGCTGGCCTCAAACTTGTGATACTTTTGTCTCAGCCTCCTGAGTAGTTGGGATTATAGGCACGCGTTATTGTACCCAGTATCTTTTATCAGAATATTATAATTGTATGGCTAGGTGTGGTGGCACATTCCTGTAATCCCAGCACTTGGGAGGCTGAGGCAAGAAGATCACCCTGAATTCAAGTACTAAGTTCAAGACCAGCCTGAACTACATAGTAAGAAACTGTCTCAAAAACAACAACAAACAAATATTACAAGTGTTAAAATAGTTGCTTTAAATAAGTAAGACAATTCTTTAGCTGTAGGAAGATAATATAAACTCACTATATCCACCCCAGTCTAAGCTTACATAAGGAGCTATAGCAAGACAGATGAAGCTAGTTTAAAACCCCTCCAAACCAACACAACCAGTGGGTAGGTAAAGTTTAGCTTTCTGCAGTCCCATGAATTATGTACAGTAATGGAGAGGAGGGGATGACAATGTAGGGGTAGAGAGTGAGACTATGCCTTATTCTTCCTAATGTGCTGATGTCATTGGCGCCTGGGAGAAGTACAAGCCAAGACAACCAAATGTCAGCAACTTTAGTATAAAGCTTAGAAAACAGCTTGGAACTTAAAATAGATATGTAACCTATTAGCACGTGTAGAAGCAATGTGATTAATGGAAGCAATCACTTATGTTTAAGGAATGAAGTAGATCACAAGGGAGATCAAACAGAAGAGGCCAACAGGGGATCTGAGGAACATCAGAATTTAAGAGTGGGCCGGGCAAACAGCTCAGTGTATTAAAGTGCCTGCAAGAAGGCGCAGGGGTTGGGGGTTCAATCCCCAGGCCTGCCATGCAGCCCCACCCCCCGGGGTACACTTAGATGGCAATTGAGACTGGGCGTGGTCATGCTCTTGGAAGGCTGCAAACAGGCAGATCAGTAGAGTCCAATCTAGTAGACCCTGAACAACCTGTACACCCATCTATAAAATAAAAAGATAAAAAAAAAGAGGTATCTATACTGGCAAACATCATAACCTAAATGCCAAAGGACTCAATACTGTAAGTTACCTACCATTTAACCTTCTGTGGTCTTCACTGTCATGGAAAAGTCCATGAGAATACTTACTTTAGTCATTATATTAGAATCCACTAGCTTCTTATGTTTATTTGCTTTACCTTTGTTTCTTCCAAACAAGATTATTTCAAAATGATTTCTTTGATGTGTACTATGTTTATGGTAAAGCCTTTTTACCAAGAAGAGCAAAGTACATTTAAAAACACAGGACATCTTTTTTTTTTTTTTTTTTTGGAGCCATGCTATTTCACTGTAAGACCACTACATGTAACTCCTTACTATGTTACAGTACTACGTATTTCTCAACCAGAACAAATTTTACTTGAAAACTATAGCTTCCACTATTATCACCCTTCATGTTCAGTCTCAGTGTCACCCTTGGCTCTAGTCAAAGGCTGTCTCTGACTTGACTTTGTACTGATCATGCCCCTCTCCATTAATACAGGCATCCACATGCCCAATCACAGTTGGCCCTTCTCGGCCACATGCTGGGTATCTGGCAGCCCCAAATTTCCTATCCAGAGCTCTTATAGACTTTTTCCTCGTTTTTCTACCATAAGACACCATGTTGCTAGTATAAGCAATCCTGAGAGATGGAGTAACTGCCCACACACAGATAAGGAAGGACCTTGGAGGCACCAGGCAGCACATGGCATGGATAAGAGAGATGTGCAGCACATTATATACCAATTCCTTCCTGAGCCACCATGCTCAAATA
>NW_004524888.1:215630-217679 GCF_000260255.1 Octodon degus | reverse complement strand
ATATCTCTACATTGAAACTACTGATGATCTGAGCAAGGTGGTACATACCTGTTATATGACCATGCCAGAGGCTGAGGCAGGAAGGCTTCTTTGAGTTTGAGGCCATCCTGGGCCATATAGTGAGTTCAAGACCAAAGTGAAGTCAAGCGTGGTGATGCACACCTATAATTCCAGCACTCAAGAGGCTAAAGCAAGAGGACTGCTGCAAATTTGAGGTTAGCCTGGCTACACAGTAAATTCAAAGCCAGCCTAAACTACATAGCAAGACCCTTCTCAAAAACAAAAAAAAGAAAAGATCAGCCTGAACTACATAGTGAAACCCTGTCTCAATACTCTCCCCCCCAAAAAAAGATGAGTGAAATTAAAGGTAACACAAATAAATGGAAAGTTATTTATATCATGTTTTCAAAGATTAGAAGAATTAATAGTTAATATGTCCACGCTATCCATCAATTTATAGATAAAAATACATGGAAAGAAATCCCATATTCCATGTTTATGAATTAGATGAATATTGGTAAAATGTTCATACTGCTCAATGCAACTTACAGTCTCAATACAACTTCTATGAAAATCTGAATGCCATTCTTCCTACAAAAGAAGATATAACCCTAATGTTCACATGAAACTGATTAAGACTCCAAATGGCCAGAGCACTCTTGTTTTTTTTTTTGGCTCAGGCTACCTGAAGGGCAGGTCTGGTAAGACAGGGGAAGTTCGGGATCGAATCACAGTATCCTGTACCTGACTGCGTTTGTATGAGCAGGCATTTAAACAACTGAGCTAACCGGCAGGCCCCCAAGCCAAAGCACTCAAACAAAAAGAACAAAGTTGGGAGCATCACACTATATAACCTGAAAATATCCTACAAAGCTATAGCAATAAAAGAGATGGTATTGGCATAAAAATACCATAACAATGGAACAGAATAGAGTTCAAAAATAAATACATAGCTGGGGAAATGGCTCAGTGGAATAAGCGCTTCCCTGGCAAGTGCAAGGGCCTGAGTTCAATCCCCAGTTCCACCAAAATAAATACATACATACATACATACATACATAAATTTATAATTAATCTGGACAAAAGTGTCCAAAGCACAATGGAACAAGAAAGGACTCCATATATGATATTGGAAAAACGATATCCACATAAAGAAGAAAGACACCTACCTCACACCATATGTAAACATCGGTGCAAAGTGTTTTAACGATTTACATGTAAGAGACAAAACAAAACTACTTGAAAAAAAAAGCTCCATTACATTAGTCTAGGCAATAGTTCTTTTTTTTTCCTCTGTTTTTTTGTTTTTTTTATTTTTGTTTTTGGCGGAACCAGGGATTGAACTCAGGCCCTTGCACCTGCCAGGGAAGCGCTTATTCCACTGAGCCATCTCCCCGGCCCTGGCAATAGTTCTTTTTATATGGTCCAAAAGCATAAGCAACAAAAGTAAAGGTTTATAAATGAGATTTCATAAAACTATAAAGAAACAATCAAGAGTAGAGACAGCTATAAATGAGAAAAATAGTTGCAAACTACATACCTGAAAAGGGATTAATATTCAATCCATGTAAGGAACATAACTTAATAAGGAAGCAACCCAATGAAAAATGGACAGATGACTAGAAAGGTATTCTCTAAAGACACACAAATGATTGACAGGCATACAAAAAAAAAAAATCCTTAACACTTCTCAACATCAGGGAAATGCAAACTTAAACCACATGAGATGTTACCTCACATTAGAAAAATCAGAAAAACACAAAAGTTAAGTGTTAGTGAGGACGTACAGAAAGGGGAACCTTGAAGGAACAACTGGGATGAGGGAAATGAGAAAAGAAAGAAGGAAGGGAAAAAGAATACATATGTGTGCACCCTCAGAAAAATTAAATGTAACTACTGTATGTTCCAGCCATCCCACTAAGTATATACCCAAAGGAAATAAAATCAGTATGTCAGAGAGATATCTACACTCCCACGTCTACTGCTGCACTATTCACAACAACCAAGAAATTGAAATGATCTATTTATCAGTTGATGGCAGGGGAGATG
>NW_004524888.1:201505-213910 GCF_000260255.1 Octodon degus | reverse complement strand
AACAACAACAACAACAACTATCCCCCAGTTTGAACTTTCATAAGCAGACCACCATGTTGCATTAGGGCTTATGTCTTTTTGGTGACCAATAGCAGGTTTCTGCAGAGCACTATGAGAGCCAAGTTTCAGGACATAATTATGCTTGCAGTAATAAAGAGGGTAGAAGCAAACATAATACCAGAATTTTCCATGTACCACTGTGGTTAAAACAGTTTCTGCAAAAGGACTCATATAGCAATCCATTAAACCACAAATTTTTAAAGCAATGATCTCAGAAACTGTAATTCATTTTTTTTGGGGGGTGGGGTAGTGGTGACACTTGGAATTGAACCTAGGACACTGAACATGGTAGGTAAGTGCTCTACCACAGTCACATCCCAGGCTATAAATTGTAAAATTTGGTTTCCTGAATCTTTGTTGATCTCAGTATGCTAGTATTACTCTTCTATGCTGTTATTTTAAAAGTTACTTCTGAGTGCTTATATACTTTTAAGTGTTATTCTTTACTCATCTGGTTAAAGCTCAAAACATTACAAAAACGGAGAATTACAGAGTAAAATTCCCTCTATAATTGCATCACTTGGAGATAACTACTATTAACAGTTTCTGTTTATTTCTCCCAATTAGTCCTCCAGAAAGAAGCTAAAGTATGTATATCAAAAGACAACAAGGGTCTAGGGAGATAGCTCAGTAGAATAAGTGCTTGCCTGGCAAACGCAGGGTCCTGAGTTCAATCCCTGGTACTCCCAAAAATAAATAAATAAATAAATAAATAAATAAATAAATAAGAAAGAAAGAAAGAAAAGAGAAAAGAAAACAAGATTGGGTCAGCAAGATGTTCAGTGGACTAAGCACATCAGCTCAGGCAAATGCAGGGAGTGGGGTTTGATCCCCAGCACCACATGCCGTACCACACGCCCACCACGGGCATGCTGAGTAGGCCACTGAGTCCTGGTGTGGTAATGCACACCTGTAATCCCAGTGTTGGGGAGGCTGCAAACAGGAGGATCACTACGAGTCTGAGCTGCATAGTGAGACCCTGTACCACATGAGAGAGAGAGAGAGAGAGAGAGGGAAGGAAGGAAGGAAGGAAGGAAGGAAGGAAGGAAGGAAGGAAAGAAAACGAAAGAAAGATCGATCATAATATATATGTGGCTTTTGAAACTTCTTTTTCTTCTTGGTGTAATGGGGCCAACTATGCATGTCAGTATTAACTGATACTTCAGTCTTTCAATAGCTTTATGGTAGCTCATTACTTTCTATTAATACATGGCTGCATTAATTCATGGTTACATTGCTTCAAAGTACTTACCTGGAGCCACACTTCATCACAAGACAGATGTTTTCTATAATGGATTCCTAAAAGTGAAATGTGGCAACGGGCAACATAGCTAGTACTAAGCTGTTCTCAAATTCAAGGGTACCTGCTTGCCTTCCTGCCTTAACCCACTTCCCCCAGGGCCAATACACAAGATCATCAGTATTGCCCCTCAAATACATGTATTTCAAATCAGACCGCTATTTTTTTTTTTTAATCTTTTAAAACCAAAGCATTTATTCTGAATGATTGCTGCAATTCTCAAGATGAACTGGACGCTGCAACTGCTGCTCTCTTGGGTTTAGGTGTCATTCCTTCGCGGAAGCCATGCCTGAATCTGCGATATACAATTTTTAGGTGCCTCATTCGACCGGTTCCGGTGGTATTTCGCCTTTTAGTCTTTGCACTCTAGTTATACTTTCTTTTGCGCTTGGCAGGATTGCCACATTTGCCACAAGTCGACTTCTGAAGGTAGTAGGCCTTAGACCCACAGCGGCAGCACAATGTGTGCGTCTTATTATGACGCTTTCCAAAGGATGATGTTCCCTTCGTCCTCTCGCTTGTGCTGCCGAGATCAAAGAGCCAGACCACTATTTTTAACAGTACTTCACAAGCCTGACTGTATATTGGATATGGTAAGATAATTTTCAAAAATACTTTTTAAATTCATCCCTTAAAGTTTTGTCATTAACAGTTCACTCTGGCCACAAAAAAAAAAAAAAAAAAAATCTGTTTTAACTTGCATTTGTTGACTTTTAATGAAGTTGAGAAAGTATTTACTTTTGTATGCTGACCACTGATACTTCCTCTTCTATGAACTGCTGATTTAAGGACTTTTGCCCACTTATGACCTCAGTTATTCATCTTTTACTTTTTGTCTACTATGACTTTGTGGAGGGGGATACCAATAATTGAATCCAGGGCCTTTACACTGAGCTATATCCCTAGACCTGCTTTTATCTTTTACTTTGAGACAGCATCTTATTAGTTGACCAGGTTGAATTAGAATTTTCCATCCTCCTGTTCGTCTCCAGAGTGCTGGGATTATAGGAATATACTACTATACATATCTTGGCATAACTTTTTTTTTTTCAAGCCAAACTGTATCCAGCTTTATTAAAAATACTTTTCATAAACAATCATGGTATTTCAGGCAGGACATGGGCACAATCTTTAACAGTATACAACAATTTTCAAACTCCCTTCTTGGATAGACTACCAAAAATCAGAAAACTACTATAAAATCCAATGAAGTCTTCATTTGCGGCTCTGAAGTAAGGAAAGTTTAGAGTGAGGGTTGACATTTCACATTTAGCATGTCGTTTTAACAACTTTTCACAAGCTGACCCTGGCTTTCAGGAAATGAAAATGGCAGAATTATCAATCTGAAGATCCACAGTCTAGAAGAAAGAAATCAGTTGCTCTTGTGGGACACCATCTCACTGTTACTGGCAAGTCCAGATTGCCTGACACACTGGTAACATCACTTTTGGGAATTAGATCCCAATAGGTCTCTGGGCTTAAGGGAGTTAAGCCTATGCTGATGGCAGAGGAAAGGAGGACATAAAATGAATTGGGAGCTGTCCCGTACCACAAGGCATTTATGCCAAGGTGGCCACATGTGTCAACATCAGGGAATCCCTCCTCCTGGGAGCCGAGAGGAAGTCTCTCAAATCCTGCAGGGACAGGTGCCTTCCCCACATCAATCCAGCTTTGGAGACATGGCACTACTGACATATGCTCCTTCCCCCCAAAACAACGATGAAGTGTTCTGTGTGCTAACAACATAGTGTAAAAAAAAAGTAAAACAAAATTCTGTATTTTTATAAAACTTGATAAAAAAACAGTATTTCAAACTGTATCATCGCCAGAAGTACACAGTTATCAAAAATGCACACACTTCACGTGGCATCTCCAGCACCTTTAGCTTTTGTCCCTGCTCTGTTTTGGCATCTCCATTTTCTGCAGGGTTATTCCCATCCCTGCTGGCATCAGCTTTTCCCTTTTTCCCTTTGGGTACCTTCTCTCCCTTCTTTGCAGGGCCCTTTTTAGGCCTGGGCTCTGGCTTTGGAGGAGCTGGGTTAGCAGACAACCTTGCAGATCTTCTTTGTGGTTCATCCTTCACCTTGGCTTTATCACCTTTAGCATCCTGTTTAGACTTTCTCTGGGGCATGGTGGTGATGGCGGTGGGACACAGGCACAACACACGAGATGCAGCAGCGCGCAGCTTTGGGCAGCCCTGGGTTTGTTCTCACTTCTTCACACTGCTCTTGGCATAACTTTTTAATTGAGAAAACTAAATTTCTTTCAAAAATGTCAAAGAATTTATCTACTTTTTTATTTCCAGAGTTGATGCTGAACAGGGTGAAGTTACTGCAATCCAGGAACTATGATATATATTTTTGTCCCTTTCTCCTTGATGTCAGTCAGCTACTGTGCTGAACCCTCACCAGGCCCTTTCATGTTATATGTCCTTGTATTTCAGTCCTGAGACTTTTTCTTAATTGTTTCTTCATTGATTTATATACTTTTGGGGGGGCTAGGGAGATGGCTCAGTAGAATAAGCGCTTGCCTGGCAAGCACAAAGGCCTGAGTTCAATCCCTGGTTCCACTAAAAAAAAAAAAAAGTTCCACCAAAAAACCCCCACAAAAAACAAAAAACAAAAAAACTGTAAACCTTTTGGTTTTCTTTTTCTGGAACTCTTGACTAGATACATACTGAATATCCTGGTCTGGTTCTTTAATTGTATTTTTTCTGTTGTTCATCTATTTTTCTGTCATTATGCTTAATTATTAAGAGGATTCCTTAACCTTTATCTCCTAATATGACTACTGAGTTTCTCATATATACTGAAGTTTTTAATCTCCAAAGTTATTGTGGCAGATGGGGTGGGGTCCCATATATAGTATCAGAATCTTTGCACATGTTTGATAATTCTGTGTTATCTGAATTCAAAATTAAATTCCTATCTAAAAGTTCCAAACACACAGGTGGTACTTTTCAAGTCTGTGCTTGGAGCTGGGATGCATTTGTAGCCAGTTTGGACTCTGAATATGAGGCTACCAGTTTACCAGCATAGAGTCTCTTATTTGCATGCAAATGTTGAGTACTCAGAATACTGAAGACATCAATAGGACCAGGGTCCTTTCCTGTGTCATGTGCGCAGTTTCCTAGCCAACCTCACTGCCCCCAGGATCTGTGATTCCCAAACCTGAAAGGCCCACAGAGTTGTCCTTTCTCGCATGTTTTGGGCTGTGGTGGCTTCCTTCAAATGGAGCCTATCAGTCCTAAGGAACTTCTGAAAATGTGTTGTCTTCCACAAGTATTACTTATTATTTTGCATTATTCTTTTATATTTTTAAAAATTGTGGTTTTCTCTATTTTTAGAAATTTGTGTACTTAGTTTATCATCTTCATTTTGTCTGCATGGGTAATTTTAAGATTTTGTAGCAACAGTAAATCAGTTCTTCTCTGTCAATTAATCTGGACCCCTGAAGAAGGATTTTAGATTTTTGCTGGGCATGGTGGGGCACAGCTATAATTTTAGAACTTGGAAGGATGAAGCAAGACTGCTGCAAGTTTGAGGCTTGTCTGGAATACGTAGCAAGATTGTGTCTCAAAAACAAAAACACAGATTGTAGATAATCACCTATTCTATGATGAGCACTGTGCCACTTTTGTTACGTTACTGATTTTATGTCCACAAAGCCTGAAAGTCAGATATTATTATCTCAGTTGTACAGAAGAATAAAGTTTTATCAAAAGGATTAAGCAACTTACTTGAGAGCCCCAGCCCTGTGGCTGGGCTTGGAGTCCTAGTCTAACTTGTTTGTGCACAGATGAAGAAACTGAGACCAAAGCCGACAAGTACTCTGCCAGAGTGACAGGTAACTAGGAGCTATAGAGCTCCCTGCATACTTGCTGTTTGTTGCTGAGTGGTTAGAAGTCACATAATTTCCAACAGCATTAACATGTAACTCTTCTTTTATTTCTTTCAACTCTGTGTGAGACTGGGGTGGATGGGCAGGCAGACTAGGAAAGATTTAAATAATAAAAACCTAGTTTTCTAAAAAGCATTCCGGATACATATGGACTTTAGTTAAACAATCCAATTTCTATAGTTTGTTACAAACACACACTATGACAGGAGCTGGTATGGACTTTCAGATTTTTTATGTAAACAGCCTGTAAAAACCGCAGATTTCTTAAGCTCATTTTCGGCTTCCAGCTCTGCCTTTTCAGCCTGCAAAGGAAATGCTTCCCTCCAGCCCCCACTGATGTTTTCCACTTTTCCAGTGATTTTTAAAAAATATTTCCCTTGGTAACCATTTTCCTTGGTTATTTTTTCTTGGCTGATTTTCTACAAAAAGAACTAAACGGCATTTGTCCCCAAGGAAATCAGTTATTTTAGAGTTTACTAAGAAGTCAACTAACATTTTTTCAACATTTCCTTCTGTTCTTTGTTTTTAAAGAAAGCTCTGATTTTGTTTCATTTTCAACTGGAGACTTAAATGACACCAAGCAAAGTCTACTTAGTTTAGATTTCCAGGTAAAAAAGTTTTAAATTTTAAGTTTCTACTAAGGCATGCGGAATGGTTTTAATACTCTTGTATTTTATATGCAAATATGTTTAATCCTAGGGAAAATTAGCTCTTTACTAATAGATTGTAAAAGTACAAAGTATGCATTATTCCGTCTTGTTGGGTTTTTTTTCAGGGTGATTACTTCCCAAGTATTTCAAAATTTATAGCTAGGATTAAATTATTTTCATGTTTGGATAGAATTATGTGGTAAACAGAAGTATAAATTGGCTTGAAAGTTTCATTCTTTTTCAATTTTTAATCCCTAAAAGATTCATTTAAAATGTTTTTAATTTGAAACATTAAAATGTTTTTAATTTGAAGAGGATGACTTCATGTAGAAGGTTAAAACTCAGGTGTTTTTAAAGTTTTACTTAACAGAATTAATGAAAAAATTTAAATGGAAAAAATTGTAAGTTAAAGTTTATAGATAATATTTAATGGTTGGGATAGACATAAAGATGCTTACTTGATAAAAATGATATTGTGATTAGAGTGTCAAAAATTTACCTCTAGAAATATCTTCATTCAATTATAAAGTTGCTTATTAGATAGTAAATGTAAAGCAAACTTCTATAAGTCTGAATATAAGGAAAGCCTAAGCATCAGTTATAAAGTTAGCATTAAGAGATCATTTCATAACATTTGAACAGTTTAATGATACTAGGTACTGGTTTTGTTGAAATTAAGGCAGCTTTGTCAATTCACTTTTATACATACTTTAGATTTCTGGGTAAGTAAAAAGGAATTGGCCTTAGGGAGGGATACAGGCTGGGAGGGGATTTCAGGATAAGGATCCTGGAAGACAGACAGAGTGACCAGTCTGGTGACAGCCAGTGTCCTTTCTCCTGCAATGCCCTGGCCAGGAGGTGCTCACAGGAGGCCCAGGACAACAGGATGCCTGAGACTCTCATGGGAGTTGATCTCCAGAGCTCTGTGGCCCTGGGCCTGATTTCTCATGATCTCACCTCTCACAGGGGACAGGGCCTGTATATATGATTGTCAAAGCAATAAACCAAGTATGTACATTTTATGCAATTCAGAACATTCATACTATGTGTCCACTTGCCCTGATTCTTAGCAAATTTTGGCTCTCTCCTCTCCACAGCTAGTTTTTATATTGAGTTCCCTTCTTGCTGTTGTTACTCCTATTGGCTCTATGAATTGACTCAGCAAAATTCCCAACAATACTAAATACAATTTCAGTTGTCAATAAGCTAACGAATTTGGGCCTTCTTTACATTTTGCATCTCATTTTTCTGAAACTAAAGTAGATCATGAAAGTAGTTGAAATACAGTTTCATACCAATGAGATATAGTAATGTTTCTGAACTGAACAAAAGTTTGCCACTGAGGTTGACAACACAATACCTCAGTCATTGAGAAGTGCTGAGCTAAGGTGACGTGGTAGCATGTCCATATAGGCAAAACCTGATTTAGAGGAGGATCACTTGGCAGACAGTGTTATAAAAAGAGCCACTGAGATTTAAGAGGGCCAACTAGACAACCTTCTCTTTTGTCCTTTCATCACATGCTTAGAAATAGTTGGCTTTTACAGATACATAAAAACATGAATATACACAGCTGCACTGGGAAATAAGAGGAGTCTCGATGGAATAGACACTGTAAGGAGTTCTTCAAACATTGAGGGAAGAGGAGGTTGAGCTTAAAGAGGGAAAATGCAGCCTTGAATAAACATGGAAGAAAACAGAAGAAAGAAAATACAGAGATTGCTTTGAAAAATCCCAAGAACAAATCAAGCAACAACAGTAACCTATTCCTAGCCACATTATAATAAAACTTCTAAGAATAAAAGATATCAAATCGCAAAAATTTTCTACAAGAGAATGAAAATGCAATTCAAGTCCAACGTCTTATCAACAAGAAAATAATCGAACAATATATGGAAAGTATTAGAGGAAAATTAAATGATTTTGAAATCAGATTCCTATTTTCTGTTAAGTGATATTTTCAGACATAAAAGAATGGCAAACTTTTTTAGCATATAAGATGCTATAAGACAAATAAGATCTGTCTGTCTGTCTGTCTGTCTATCTATCTATCTATCTATCTATCTGTAAGCAACAAAACAAGACTGAAGAAGCCTCTTTTAATGAGGCATGTCAGCCGCAATGATCTGCTGAGAACAACCAGGAAGATGAAAAAAATAATAGAGCCACTAATTGAAGCAGAACTGAACTCAGAGGGATCTCGAACAGCCTATCTTCTGGAAGCATTTCAATATGGATTCCAATAAAGGTGACTGAAAAGCTTTATGAGGTAGATAGAAGACAGAAATAAAGGAAAAGGGACAAACCAGTGGTGAGGGATGAGAAAAAGTGGCATTGATGAAATCAGCAGGCTTCGACTGAGCCCAAAATGTACTGATTAGTGGAGACTAACTTCAAACTATTTAATAACAATTGGTGATGTCTTTATACCCATGCCTAAACCAGATGCAAATTTTCTTTGGAATAAAAAACAGATCATCCTACAATACAAAATATTTTCATAAATTTCTATGCAATGCCTGGCACTTAATCAAAGACCACCAGATAAATAAAAAGACAAAATAATATGGCTAAAAACCTAAAGAAATAAAACACACACACTCACGCACAATAAATAACCCACTTACCTACTGCAAAGTGCCAAAACTGCAATTAACAGGGACACTGATATTTTAGTTTAGAAAGAACAACTCATACAGTACATTAATATCTTTTGTCTTGAAAAAAAAAATGTGTGCCACAAGTTTGTCACCATAGACATACAAGATCAAAAAACCCCTAGTGTTTAGAAAGACTTCAAAACGAATGTCATTCTAAAAAAAAAAAAGACAAGATTAAAAATTTTAGCAGAGAATTAGAAGAAATAAAACTTACTAAAAACTGCAAAGAAACACAATGAAACAATAAAATTTAATGGATAGGTTTAATAGCATATAAATGACAGCTGAAGAGAGTATAAATAAACCAGATCAGTTAGGAAACTAACCAGCATGAGTTAAGAAGGACAACAAATACAACAGAAGGAAAGTTACACTGAAGTCAGAGAAAAGACGCTGTCTACAAGTACCTGTGCATCTGAAAAGAAAAGAGGTGAAGGTCAAGGGATAGAGCTCAGTGGAACAGCACCTGCCTGGCATGCACAAGGTCCTGACTTCAATTCCTGGTACAAAGAAAAAAGAGAGATAGGAAGATAGAAAGAGAGAGAAAGAGAGAAAGGAGGGGGGGGAAAGGGGAGAGAGAGAGAGAGAGAGCGCGCGCAAAGAAAGGTGAGAGGAGGAGAAAAGCAGTGTGTGTGAAGGGGTAAGGGGATAAGGGGATAAGGGCTGGGATTTTCTCAAATGTGACAGCAAGGACCTAAGTTTGATCCCTGGTACCGCATGCCTAGCTGGGCACTGAAACCGGAAGTGGTGGCACATGCCTGTAATCCTAGCACTGGGGAGGCTGAGGCAGGAGAATCATTATGAATCTGAAAGGCACAGTGAGACCCAGTACCACATAAATGAATAAATAAATAAACAACTGGATGGATGGATGGATGGTTAAATGTGATGTGATGAACAGCAGCAAGCCATTAATTCACAAACTGCTATGAACCTAAACACAACACAAACAGGAGAATAACATGTTGGACCCATCAGAATAAAACAAATGAAAGCCAAAGACAAATACAACATCTTAAAAGGAATCAGAAAAAAAGCTAATTTTAAAAGTATTTAGACTGGGACTTACTCCTACATCAATGATACAGGAACAGTACTTTCAAAATGCTAAAGAAAATACATGTCAAATGAAAGCTTTATCTCAAGCAAATACATACTTTCAGGATAAAGGTAATATATTTTGAGATAAATGCAAAAAAAGAACTCATTTTCAACAGACTTGCAGAAAAATATTTACTAAAAGACATTCTTTATCAGATAGAAAATAATCCAAACAGACGATGGAAGATACAGGAAGGAATAAGGAAAATTAAGAAGGGTAAATGTTTAGCTAAGGAAAGTGACATCTAGTAATGTCTGGATACAGCTTTGGTTGTCAAAACTTGGGGAGAATGCTAGGAGCATCAAGTGAGGAGAGACCAGGATGCTGTTACGTGTCCTATCATAGTGTGGCTGGCTCCTCACAGAGTAGAATTATTTGACCCAAAATATTAATAATGCAGCAGCTGAAAAGGCCTGATTCTAAGTGAACACTGAATACAAAATAATAATCTTGTGAAGGCTTCAAATATAGAAATAATTAAAATACATGACATAAATAGCATATGTGCCAGAACAGGGAGATTGGAGTCTGTCGCGGTTCTTGCTTTTCTAGAAGGAGGTAAAAGCTGGGTATGCTGGTGCTTGCCTATAATTCCAGCACTAGGGAGGTGGAGGCAGGAGAATCATTGCAAGTTTGAGACCAGCCTGAGCTCAAAGCCATCCTGAAGAGCATAGTGAGACTGTGTCTCCAAAAGACAAAAAAGAAAAACAGGGCTGGCCAAATAGCTCAGTAGATTAAAGTGCCTGCAAGCAGGCCCAGGGGCTGGCAGTTCAATCCCCGGGCCTGCAGTGCTAGCCCTGCCCGCAGGGTATGCTGGGACCGCAATTGAGACTGGATGTGGAGGCGCACACCTGTAATCCCAGCTCTTGGGAGGCTGTAAACAGGTAGATCACTACGAATCCATTCTAGTAGTGAGACCTTGAACACCCTGTAGACCCTGCCCTAAAACAAAAAAACAAACAAACATAAAAGAGGTGAAGGTCTCAAAGGACCTTTGCTAAATCAAGGATATATGTGGTAATTTCTACAAAGAAAAGAACAGTAAAAGTATATAACTGCAAGCTACTTACTTAGGATGTTGAAGCAAAAGGATCGCAAATTCAATGCCAGCCTGGGGTACTTAGCAAGACGGTCTCAAAATAAAAATAAAAAAGGAGAGTATTTAGCTGAGTGGTACTTAGCATAGCACAACTTGGGCTGAGTACAGAACCAAAGGGAGGGGGCATAATTCCTAACTCATAGCAAAAACTAAGTAATCAATTACAATGAAAGCAAAAAAGAAAAAATAACACAGAATAGGTAGTAAAAATAGAAATCAAATAGAAAAATAGTTTAAAAAAGAAAAATAGTAGTTTTGAGCTCAGGTATACCAGGCACTACATTACATATAATTCGATTGCATGTTTCAATCAAAACATAATCAGACTACATTAAAAATGTTGCTAATAAAAGTCATATAAAATATAGAGGGCTAAAAATAAAGTCAGACAAATATGTTAAGAAAACATTAACAAAAAGAAAGCAACTACATTAATATTAGACAAAGTAGGACTTAGGGCAAAAAGCACCATTAGAAACACAGATAAGAGTGCCCCATAAATATGTTTAAATTTTACAAGAATATCCTTATAATATAGCCTCAGGATATATTAATCAACTTGACTAACCTGACTCATAAATGTTAAATTGTATTTAAAAAAAATCAAAATGACACAATGAAAATGAAAGATGCTAATAATATTATTTATAAATTTAAAAATAAAGAACAGAAATACAAAAGATATATGGATAAAGATTATTTATTTGTTACGTGGTCTTGCTATGCAGCTTGAACTCATAGTGATCCTCCTGTCTCAGCTTCTGAACTGGGATTACAGGTATGCAGCACCCCACCCAGTTCCAGTGGCCTGTACTGTTTCTGGCGCCAGAACAGCATATGGTGTTGGGGATTAAACCCAGGTCCTTCTGCTTCCCAGACAGGCACTTAGACTGCTGAACTATCTCCCTAACCCAATAAAGATTACTTTGGTATTTCTAATAACAAAAATAGGAAAATATTAAATATGTATACCAAACTTAAGTAATTCATAGAAAGATATTAAGTTATTTATTTATTTCTGTATTTTAGGGAAGGGTCTACAGGGTGTTCAGGGCCTCACTACTAAATCACACTTGTAGTGATCTGCCTGTTTACAGCCTCCCAAGAGCTGGGATTACAGGCGTGCACCACCATGCCCAGTCTAGGTAAAGTTTTAAAGGCCTGATGGATTCATATGCCTTAGTATATATAGCCCTATGCCCACAATTTATTGCTGAGTGGAAATAGGTTTAAGCATAACATATAAAACAAATATAATTAAAATATAATTTTATATGCATACAAACATATACATGGCTATGAAAGTGACACTAATTTTGGATTGCTAAACTATGGCCCAGACACCAATTCCTGTTTTCTAAGCAAAGTGTCATTAAGATACAATTACACTCACCCATTTACTTACTTTCTAGGGTTACTTTGTGGCTATAATAGCAAATTTGAGTAGTTGTGACAAAGACCATTGTCCTGCAAAGTTCAAAATACTAATTCTTTGGGCCTTAATAAAAATATCTGACTACCTTTGTACCAAGCAAATTGTAAATAAGGCAATTTGGATTTTCTGCCTTACATCTGTAGAATTTTGATTTAAAAAAAATTTTAAGACTGGGAGTGATGGCATGCAACTATAATCC
>NW_004524888.1:187465-201241 GCF_000260255.1 Octodon degus | reverse complement strand
CTATAGACCCTTCCCTAAAAAAATACAAATAAATAAATAAAATAAAATAAAAACATTTAAAATAACTTTAAATGCATTTTAAATGGTAACACTTCGGAGTTAGAAGAACACCTGATAAGTAAATGATCATGTGTAAATGATGACTGGCTTATTTTCTACTCTTCCTTTTGATAACTAAGCATCATAAGATTCTATTCAATTATAAGTCACTATGTTTTGTCTACCGCAACATGTGACTGTCTTGATTAAAACCCTAAAGAAACTATTTCCTTAACTCAATGCTCCTCAACCTCAGCAAGATCAACATTTTACACCAACTACATCTTTGTTGTAGTGCGCTGTCCTGTGCACTGTAAGATGTTTACAGCACCCTTAGCTTCTTTATAGTAGATAGCTGTAGCAACTCCTCCAAACTATAGTTCCTGAAATCATCTCCAAAACAGTCATAGCAGTGCACATTTGCGACCCCAGTACTTTGGAGGCTGAGGAAGGAGGATTGTGGAAAGTTTATGGCCAGCCTGGGACACTTAGCAAGTTCAAGGCTAGCCTGGACTACATGGTGAGACCCTGTCTCAAAAAACAAAACAGAACAAAACTACTTAATATTGGGGGGATCACCTTCAACTGAGGAGCACTGCTCTAAAGTCTGGGTAGGCTAACTTTTGCTGTAAACTACTACTTCTTCTTTTTTTAAATCTATTTGGTACAAGGTCTACAGAGTCTACAAGGGTCTCACTATGTAGACTGGACTAGTAGTGATTCTCCTGTTTCCAGCCTCCCAAGTGCTGGGATTACAGGTGCATGACACCATGCCCAGTCTCAGTCGCCATCTCAGGGTGTCCCGGGGACGGGGCCGGCAATGCAGGCTGGGGATCGAACTCTGGCTGCTGCGCTGTGCCTGAGCAAGTGCTTTGGTCTGCTGAGCTATCTAGCCAGCCCTACTTTAACTTCTGAAGCCCAGTGTGAGCCTCTTGTTGCAAGTACTGAACTTTCAACAGTACATAAATGACCATGGGTGTGTATACTAAAATGTTATATATATTAAATATTTGTGTGATTTCAACTATCATAAAATACATATTTTTAAAATCTTTTTAACCCTACCTCAAGGTCTCATGAATGCCTCACAAGTGTTCTATTCCTAAACTGTATCTCCAGCTCCATATTTTCTCTGGTGGTGCTGAGGCTAGAACCTGGGCCTTCAGCGCACTACAAAAGTGAGTGGTCTACCACTAAGCAACATTCCCAGGTCCTCCCCTCTCTACTCCTTTTGTGAATAAACTTAGGGCAGGACTAATTAAGCCTCACTCACTACAGTAAAACTGTATGCAGTTTTTTGTTTTTTTTTTTTTGGTGTGTGTGTGGTGCTAAGGATTAAACTCAGAGCTTTGTACATGTTAAGTAAGTACTCTATCACTCAGTTCTATCTTCACCCCTCTAATTTTAACTAGTTAGAGAATAAAATATTTTAGTAGGTGGTACAAAAACAAGCAGTATGACCAATGTAGCCTTTTGATCCATAATTTCCTGAACTCAGTTCTAAACTGCTACCAATCTTAAGCCTGGCTCCCAAGACCCCCTATCATGACTTCCCCATGCATTAAGAACCCCAGCCATGAGCCAGTGAGATAGCTCAGCAGTCTAAAGCACCTGCTTAGGCAAGCTTAGGCAGGTGCAGGGGACTGCAGTTTGATCCCTGGCACCACAAGTCATGCCAGCATCACCCTTAGGGTGGGCTAAGTTGACCAAAAAAAAGAACCTCAGAGAGATTTAGACTATGAATGTTGTTCATTTCGCCATTTACCTGTGTGACTCCAAATAGTCATCCTCTTTTTCAAGAATACAGAGTGATGGACTTGTTCAAATAGTATGGTAGGGACAACTGACAATTAAAGTGAATAAATTTACATGTTAAACTACAATCACAATCAAGAAAATTAACATATGTACTACTCCCCAAAGCTCCCTCATTGCAGTGAAATCCACCTGTCTCACAGTCGATTCACATTCTTTTTTTTTGTACTGGGGATCAAGCTCAGCACCTTGTGCTAGTGAGGCAGGTGTTTAAGCCTCTGAGCTATCTCCCTGGCTTGATTTATATTTTTGAACTGAGCCAACCCCTGATACTTTTACTAAAGAACAGCTCGCATCATCTATACTTTTTATATACATTTAAAAATTACCTTGTCCATTTTTATCAAAATTGTCTGCTAGAATTTTTGACTCACTTTGTAACAAATTAATGTAGATTTGTATAAGGAAAAATTGAGAGTTGCACAATATATACATATATTTTTTAATTTTTTGTTAACATTTATTTATTTATTGTGTGTGTGTGTGTGTGTGTCCAGCTCAGCCCACCAGGGGGCGGGGCTGGCTGGCATGTGGTGCTGGGGATTGAACCACGGTCCCTGTGCTTTGTTTTAGCTTCGCTTGTTCTAAGTAGGTGCTTTAGACCACTGAGCCATCTCACCAGCCCTATACATATATTTTTAAGACATGGTTTTGCTATGTAGTGCAGGATGGCCCTGGACTCACTATATAGCCCACACTGGCCTCAAACACTGATCCTCCTGCCTCAGTGCCTGAGTGCTGGGATTACAGCTGTGCACCACACCTGGCTAGAATATAACAACACGGAGTCTACTGATCTCTATATATGGTACATTTCTCCACCAACAGAGGCCTTATTTCTTTCAGGAGTAGTTTTTTTCCAGAATACAGTAATATTTTTAGTGTTTCATATTTTTATGCTATATAAATGGCATTATATTTGTAAATACTGTTTTTGATTGTTGTTAGCACATAGAAATAATCTTGATTTTTGTAGATTGATTGTATCCTGAAGCCTTATTAAGCTCTTATTAGTTATAGAAACTTTTTTTGGGGGGGCCAGGGAGATGGCTCAGTAGAATAAGTGCTTCCCTGCTAAGTGCAAGGGCCTGAGTTCAATCCCCGGTTCTGCAAAAAAAAAAAAAACTATTAAAAAAAAAAATAAAATAAAGACACTTTTTGGGAGTAGATTCCATGGTGTTTTCTATATAAATGACCTAGACATTTGTAAATAAAGCCAGTTTTACTTCTTCCTTTTGATTATGTATGCATTTTCTATACAGTATTGACTTACAAGTGCTAGGAATAAAAGTTCTTATGTTCAATTTTATACAAAGACAAAATATATTAAGTCTGTTAGTAAACACTCCTGTTCCATATTTAAAATATATTGCTAAAGATTTTAAAGTGGTATTACCTACAATCTGGATGGATTCTATTTCTTGGACTTCTGTGACTATACTGGTTAGAAATCCAGTAGAATGAACAGAAGTGATGTGAACAGACAACCTTGTGATGTTTATGAACTTAAGGCAAAAAACATGTTACCACTAAGTATTATGTTAGCTATAAGGTGTTTTGTTGTTGTTGTTGTTTCAGTTTTTGTTTTTGTGGTACTGGGGATCAAACTCGGGACCTTGTACGTGCCAGGCAGGCTCTTATGCCAGTGAGCTATATCCCCAGCCCCAAATTCTTTATAAATGACCATTATCCATGGACTCTTAGCTCAGTGGTGGGTTCAGTTAGGTTTTTTTGTTTTTTTTTTTACAGGGAGTGGTCATTGGCCTCTGCACAGGAGCTAGCTCAGGGAACACTGACAGTGAGGGACACTGAGAAGGGCACAGAAAAAGGGTGGTCAGGTGAGAGGGCAGGGAAGCTCTGAAGAAAACTCAGCTGCGGGTCTCTAATGGATAGCAGAAACCATATCCACACTCTGTGGCAGCACCCGCCTCAGGTAGGGAAAGCCTCCTTGGGCAAATCCTGACTAATTCCCCTTTAGTCACCTGTGGAGGTTTCTTTACTTTTGCACACTACCTTCACAGGGACTGCAGCTGACTGATGGGTCACAATGCTGCTTTTATACCACTGTGCCTAACAGGTATTTTTCAGTTTCACCATGTGCAGGATCCAGGCAAGTTATTCTTTCTGTGCATTACTTCCTCATCACTGATACTATCTTTTTTTTTTTTAATTTTTTTTTAAATTTTATTTATTTATTTATGTGTGTGTGTGTGTGTGTGTGTGTGTGTGGCCAGCTCAGCCCACCTGGGGGCGGGGCTGGCTGGCATGTGGTGCTGGGGGATTGAACCGCGGTCCCTGTGATTTGCTAAGCTTGTTCTAAATAGGTGCTTCAGACCACTGAGCCATCTCACCAGCCCCACTGATACTATCTTATAGTTACTTTTACAAGGTACAATCATGCCCACCACTCAATAAAGAAAAGTATAAACATAGCAAATAATAAAACAGGAGGTCTGAAAAATGGGTTGTGGTGATGTTAGTCACACAGCACCTCAGCAGACTGGTGCAGAGACATCTGCCAATTTAATTGCCAAAACCTCAGCACAGTGAGGTTTAGTGATGGGTTGGCTCACTACAGCTGAGGATACAAGGCAGCCTAGGGTTTTTGTTTTAGTACTGCAGATTGAGCTATATTCCTGGGTCAGTATTTTCTTTCTTCTTTTCTTTTTTTTAATTTTGAGATATGGTCTTGCTGAGTTATTAAGTTACACAAGTTGGGTTTTAACTTGTGATCTTCCTGCCTCAACCTCACAGAGCAGTGAGATTACAGGTAAACTCCACCATGCCCAGCTTGGTCCACTGTGTTCACAGTAAAGATCATTTTAGTGCAGCACCACAGTCATCTGTATATTACTTACAGATGATCCCATGTTACAAGGTAGTTGAATAGTTACGGGAGTGTTAAATAGTTATGGCAGAAAACAGAGAGCTACAGACCCTGCAGTATTTATTATCTAACCTTTCATAGAAAAGTTTGCTCAAGATAGGCCTAGAAATAAATATATGAAAAATTCTTTGATTTTGATACAAAAATTCCAAATTCCACTTTGGCAGTAATACTATAGTACCTAGCTCATGTCTGTGATATTTCTCAAAGACTTACTACTGAGGCATACAAGCAACTATAAGTTGATTTTCAAAGCTAAAAACTTAGTCACTACTAACTTTGAAATTCTGTTTCATTCTAGAAATTGGCAAAACATCAGACATGAAATTTGCATTTCTGTTTTGTTTTTTTCTACTTATCATTTTTCAAACTGACTTTGGACAAAATGAAGAAATTCTTAGGAAACAAAGGAGGAAGATGTATCACAGAAGATTGAGAAAAAATTCCTCACTCAATCAGAGGTCAAACACACAGAATGGAATTCAGCAAACAACGACCACTTCACCAATTACAAGATTTCCCATCATTAACTTTGATTACAGCATGGAGGAAAAGTTTGAATCTTTTTTAAATCTTCCTGGATTAGAATCGAGCTATAATGTGTTACCAGGTAAAAGAATGCTATGAGAGAAAAAGAGACAAGGAGGCAGACAGAGAGGATGAGGACCATCAGGAAATTAAACCTTCAAGGAGAAACCCAAGTTATTTGATTACCTTTTGGTTTACTGCACAAACAGATTTCAAAATAATTTTAAAAAATCATTTCAGGACTACATCAATACAAAATGATTTAAAAAAGAAAAAATACTTATCCTATCCCCATACTTATAAAAAATCATAGTTATTTTTGTTTCTAATATGTTTATTATATATTTTAAATAGTTACAATACATATCAATTTGTAAAGTGTTACTGCATTTATGCTAGGTCATTTAGAATAGAAATAAATTACTCAGATAACTTTAAATACACATGGCTATTAGATATTTTGTTTTTGAATTAAACATATTTCTTGCATGCAATGTATTAATTTTGTTTCTCAATCCATTCTGCCAGTCTGAATCTTTTGATTGGTCAGTTGAGACCACTAACTTTGATGGTTGTAACTGATATGTAGTGACTTATCCCTGTCATTTTATTTTCCTGTTACTGATCTTTTTTATTTATTTATTTTTATCGCTGTGGTTTGTCTTTTTGAGACAGTTTCCCTACGTAGTTCAGGCTGGCTTTTAACTCACTTGGTAACCCAGTATGGCCTTGAACTTGCAGCAGCTCTCCAGCCTCCGCATACTAAGTGCTTTCCCCTCTAATTGTTTGCTTGGCCTGGTGGATTCATTGTGTTGAGATTCATGGAGATATAGTCTTTGTTATCCTTTTCTAAACTGTCCTTTAGAACATTTTGGAGCGCTGGTTTGGTGTTCATGAATTTCTTTTTTGTCATGAAAGTATCTTATATCTCCGTCAATGTGAGTTGAAGGTTGTTTCCTTTTAGGGCTTGAAATCACTTTGAGCTCTCCCTGCCTTGAGGGTCTGTGTTGCGAATTCTGCTGTGACTATGATAGGCTTTCCTTTATAGGTGACATTTCTTTTCTCTAACAGCTTTAATATTCTGTTCTTGCATTGAATTTCTGGAATCTTACTTTTTACATGCTTTGATGTAGTTCTGTTTTTTTTTTTTTTTTTTAAATCATGGTAATTACAGTTCTATTTACCTCAATTATCAGTATATCTAATTCTTTTTCCCAGTCGAAGTTTTTCACCATTACATCTGCTTTTTCATCAACTCCCATTAATTTTATGTTATTCTTTGTATCATCTAGAAGCTGTTGGATTAATTTTTCATGGTCCCGTGCTTTTTTTTTATTTTTAGGAAAGGGTCTACAGGGTGTTTAGGGTCTCACTACTAGATTAGATTTGGAGTGATCCGCCTGTTTACAGCCTCCCAAGAGCTGGGATTACAGGAGCATGCCACCATGCCCAGTCTCAAACTGCCATCTCAGCGCGCCCTGGGGGCAGGGCCAACATGGCAGGCCCAAGGATAGAACCCCTGGTCTCTGCCCCTGCTTGCAGGCACTTTTAATCCTCTGAGCTATCTAGCCAGCCTCCCTTGCTATTTTTAAGAAATCTTATTTTTCATGATCACTAACTGCAATCCTGTCTTCTATATCAGATATTTTGTCTACACACTGGCTCATTTTGCTGAACATCTCTCCTATATATCTGTCTGAATCTGTTTCATGGGTTCTATTTCTTTCCTATTTGGGGAGTTCATAGTTCCCATCATTTTCCTAAGTCCCTCTATTTCTTATTTCTTATTTTTAGTTTTTCAATCTGTATCTGCTCTACAGTCACTAACCATTTCCATGATTATGGTCACAATCTCTGAAGTTATCTGAGAAATTGTTTGATCTCTTTCCAGAGCTACATTCATCTGCTTTGTTACTTCTGCTGTTACCACTTCACAGAGTCCAGGTGGGTGGCATTTGAATTATTTCATTTCATTGCCCCTGGGCTTGCCTTTGATGAGCTGCAAGTCTTGGGGCTGCATCTTGCGTAAGTCTTCTCTCTTTGTCTCTTTTTTTAGTGTAATTCCTGGTTTGATGTTTGTGAATTGCTATGGCAAGTAGCTTTATTGCTACTATTTAGAACCTTTAGGAGATGACTACACCTCAAAGATGTCTCCCAGGTATAGACAGGTTTTGAATTTTGAGCCTGTTGCAAGATACTACTTCTTCAATTTACTGGTGAAAAGAAGTTGCAGCCTATTTGGCCTAGCCGTTGGTTCACTGGCAGTGGTCTACAGTATTTTTAAGACCCTTAGGCAATCTCAGTCTTGGCATGCCAAGAAGATAAATGATTAATACAATTATATCACATTGGCTGAAGCAGTACAATCAGCAGTAACAATGACAACAAACATAGCCTAGAAAATGACAAGCTATGGTAACTATTCTTGCCACTCTTAACCCTATGAACTACATTTGTGGCTATATAAAAAAATTAACCACTGTAGCCTGCAGCATTCATTGCTCTGTTCCACTGGTGCATTTCTCCATGGAGGCCTTTGAGGTTGTGAACAGTTACCATGTATCTGCAGATTCAACCCACCCCTCCACTGCAGTGAGTCAGCACAAGGAGAAATCACTGCTTGCCGCCTCTTTCATTATCATTGAGGTCTCTCTCTTTGCTCTCCCCATGGGCTTCATTATCTATTGAGATCCTTGCTGGGCTTAGATATTTAGAATAGAGTGAAAGCTATTGAATTTATTTTATGTGAATTACACTACAGATTTTTAAAAACTGAAGAGTTGGATGAATATATGAATAAACATATATATGAGAGAGGGTTTATTTATTTTTGTTTTAGGTACTGGGTTTGAACCTAAAGTCTTGCACATGCTATGCAAGCACTCTACCAATAAAATACACCCGTAGCCCTTTGAAACATTTCAAAAAATATGAGGCAGGGTCTCATTAAAGTTCCTGAGGCTAGCCTTGAACATGTGGTTCTCCTGTTTCAGTGTGCAGAGTAGCTGGGATTACAGGTGTGTGCCATATCATGTCTAATTTAAAACTGATATTTCATGATCCATCTTTTTCCAACTTTGGAAAAAGTGTTTTATGTGTGTTACCATTAAATAAAACTTTGAAAAGACAAAACATTATATATTTTTCTGTAAAGCTAAATGCTTTTAAATTATTATTTCCACAAAGCTAACAGAAATAACATGTAAGTACTATGAAAGTAGGCAATTCAGACCACACAAAATCTAAGTAGGGAAAAGAAAGGCAGAGAAACTGACTAAAATGATATCTACAGTAAGTATAATAGTAGTACATTCATAACTGCTAAAGAATGATAAAATCAATTTTCTTATTTAGGTCAAAAGATATGCAAGGTATAATAATAGTAGATTGAGGTTTGGGGTGGTGACACATGCCTGTAATCCCAGAACTCTGGAGGCTGAGGTAGGAGGATTGCTACAAGTTCAAGTGATGTCAAGGCCAGCCTGAACTGCACGGCAAAACTCTGTTTCAAAAAGACTGGGGGGAAAAAAACAGTAATAGCAGACTGAAAGGCCAAAAGGTAGTAGAGATGCTATAACCTTGTCTCTGTTTTAAACACTCAGAAGTCCAATTACTTAAGCACAAGATGTCCAAAAATTGTATATTTTTCATAAATTTTTATAACAGGAAATATAAAAATGACAATTTTATCGAATTTATCTAATAATTTTTCTGTATATATATCATATATCTTAAAACATTCAATACACAATGCAACCTTATAATCTGGACAGTAATATCTAGTCTCTTTTTAAATCCTTCTTTTTTGTAGTTAGCACAAAGTGTAGAGGATCTCACTATGTAGATCTGATTACTAGTGATTTTCTTGTTTTCAGCCTCCCAAGCGCTGGGATTACAGGTGTGTGCCACCACACCCAGCTGTCTCAGTGAGCCCCAGGGGCAGGGCCGGCATAGCGTGCTGGGGATCGAACCCCGGCCACTGTGCTCTGCTTAAGCAGGTGCTTTAGGCCACTGAGCTATCTGGTCAGCCCTTTAAACCCTTTTTGATTATTGTTTTGTTATGCTGTTGTGTTGTTTTTTCCCTGTGGGTGGTATACTTTCAATGAAATATCTAATGGTGAAGACACTGATAATGGATACTCTGATCTGTGTTTCACTAACCTGTATTTTCCAATTATTTAGTGTATTAAACCTAATCTAAATCATGACTTTTTGAACACCCCTTGTCTTAAATAGACCAGTAAGTTTCATACTGTTTGGTACAAAAGATACACATATAGTTTATAATAATATTTCCCCCTTACTCTTTTTGATTATAGGATAATTTGTAAGATGCTGGTCAACTCTGTCAACACCAGCCATAGAATTACTATAATCATTGACCACTACTGGAATTCTCTTAATTTCATTTCTTCTTTTAAGTTCTTTCATTTATGACAATAAGGAGATATCTTTTTTGTCTTTTCATAACACAGACGTTTTCTCTCCTATATGCTAACATTTTTCCTCTTTCAGTTTCTTTCTTTTGCAGATTTTTAGCTTCTCCTTTCTATTCAGTCTCAGTTTTGCAAATGTGTCCATTTTGTATTGCAAAAGAATATCACTGAGTTTTGGATAAGTATAAAAATTATAACTAATGTAATTACAAAGAATTTTTATAAATTATAGCACAAATTTATAGTTTATTTTTCACAAATTGGTACAAAAAACAATCAAGACTTTATTAGATTTCACTAAAAACAAACATTGAAGGAAAATACAACTTTCTAAATCAAAAAGTATGCAAATAGTTGACATAAAACAAATAGATATATGTGTGTATATTGTAAAAACAAGAATTGACTGGCTAAAATGACATCTGCCTGGGTGACATACAGGATAGTCAGCACATGAACAAATGTGCATACTTGCATAAAGCTTGGGATAAACTGTTAAGTGGTTGAAATTCTTATTTTTATTCATTTTGTTTGATACAAATTCTTGCTATGTTGTCCAGACTGGCCTCCAATTCTTGAGTCCAGCTATCCTCCTGCCTTAGCTTCCTAATTAGCTGGGACTACTGGCTCACACTACTGAGTGATTTGAAAGAAAGTAATAAAAGGTGATATACATGTTTAAATTACAGCAGTTGTACACTACACATTTCTAAATGATCCAATTTTTTCCAGCAGTCTTAAAGTCTTATTACCACATATAACATAAAATTTAACATTTCAAATATGCACATCAGTTTTTTTTTAGCATATTCCCAATATTATGTAATGATTATTTTACTCCCACTTAATAGCTCTTGAACATTTGCATCACCTCCAAGGGAAAGCCTGTACAGAACTCCTCATTCGTCTCTATCTCCAATCCTGACAGCCCTTATTTTTTCTCTGAGTCTATAAATTTGCTTATTCTGGAAAGTTTCACATAAATGGAATCATATAATATGTAGCTTTGTGTATCTGGCTCCATTCATGGAGCATGTGTCCAATGTTCGTCTATGGCTAGCCTGCATCAGCCTTCCTTCCTTTTTATGGTGGAATAACATTCCCTTGTAAGTACAGACCACATTTTGTTTATCTATTCATCACTTTATGACAGGCATTTGGTTTGTTTCCACCTTCAGCTATTGTGTGTAGCCTAGCCCAAACATTTGTGTATAAATTTGAACATCTGTTTTCAATATAAACTGAGGAGTATAAATTCTAGGCCATATAGTAATTCTATGTTTAATTTATTCTTCTTTTTTGATTATATGTATGTAATGCTATCTCATTGTGCTTTTGATTTCCATGCCCCTAACGAGTAATGAAGTTGAGAATCTTTTCATGATTTGTCTTCTTAAGAAATGTATCAATTCAAGTCCTCTGCCCATTTTTGTTTTGTCTTGTTTCAAGGGTGTCTTACCACACTTGAAAGTTAACTGGCCACCGATGTCTTAACTTACTTTATTCACACTGGCATAAGCTGATTAGTGTGGCGTGGCAATAAACTTTTTGTAGCATTTTGAAATCTGTAACTATGAGAACTCGAACATTATTCTTTGTTTCTTGACATTGTTTTGGCTATTTGATATCCCTTATTATTCTATAAAATTTGAGGATCAGCATTTCTACTTCTGCAAAACCAACCAACCAACCAATCATTTTGATAGGTTAGAGATATAGGAGTTATACAGTCGGGGGAAAAAAAAGCATTTTCTCCAGAGGGGTAACTGAGTGGAACTAGTTGATTACAAGTACTCAAATAAGACATGGGTAGGCTGAAGCAGTATGGATATGGGGAAGAGAGGCCAGTGGGATGTGGGATAGCTCATTAAGGGGTAGAGGTTGTAGACAATGGAGGAGTTATCAAGAAGGATACCACAGGTGGGAGGAAGACATGCCCTTTGAGATTCCTTAGTTCTCTACAACCTGTTGAGCTGATGCAGGGTTACCCATGGGTTAGAGGCATCTGGCTTGCTTGGCCCATACTCAGTGAACAGAAATTGTCTTAGGCTGCATGTAATATAGTTAATATATAGATAACAAAGCTCCCTCTAATTAAAAATGTTTTATTATTACACAGGTGTATCCAACCCACAGTATACACTAAGTATTCCATTGTATATTTTATGGATAACTATTACGTGAATTTTATAATAACGTAGTAATTCAAAAAAAGGTACTGCAGTGTCTAACAAGTCCACAGAAGGACTCTGTCTCACCTTTCCCTCATGTACATAAACAAAGTTGGACGGTATACAAGTTGTTAGTGCTGTTCTAGTTCTCTGGGGCTGAAAGGAAACTATACTGCTTTTGTTAGGTGTAGCCAGACAGTCTGTCTTGGCTTGTATAATTAGACACTTTTAAAACTCAGGCTGCAATTTGCAACCTCCAATTCTCATCACTGTGGCAATTAGGGCAGTGTGTTTGAGGAAGTCTGCTGTCTGTTACCCAGTGACTAAAATGAGCAGAGTCTCTGTATGCCCACACTGAACACTCAGTTGAATGAGAAAACTAAGATTCGAAGGTTGCTTGTTCTGTTGTGTCACTCAGCCTATCCTGACAGATAGATACAAGATGGATATGCTATTCACATTCCAGATACCATGGGGAGGTCACCTCAGAGCTTAGTGAGAGGAGCTGAAAAGAACATCACTGAAAAGCATTTCCAGGAGCTGTTTGAAGGGTATTTTTACTCTGTGCACAAACATAAACAAGAATCTATTCTTGTGCAGTTGTATTAGCCTGACTATATAGCATTTAATTCTATTCCGAGATGCGGGCAAGCACAAAGATAATTTCAATGTCTTACCTGTGTTCTTCTAGGAAAAAAGGGACACTGTTTGGTGAAGGGCATGACCTTGTACAACAAAGCTGTATGGTCTCCTGACCCCTGTACCACCTGCCTCTGCTCAGATGGAAGAGTGCTTTGTGATGAAACCATGTGTCAACCCCAGATGTGCCCCTACATGGTCATACCTGATGGAGAATGCTGTCCAGTCTGCAGTGATACTGGTACACAGACGGAGCCGAAACAAAGCATCATGGGTGATTTAGTCAATTCCTTGGTTTCTGTTTTGTCACTACTTTAAAGTATACACTATAGCAACCTACTCATCAGGCACAATGCTTATAAACAGAGCTACCTGGGGCAGTGTATGGTAGGTTATCAGAAACAATAGATTATGGCCTTATCCTTCTAGCTTTATCAAGAATGAGGAGGGCTGGGGAGATAGCTTGGGGGTCTAAGCACCTGCCTGGCAAGCACAAGGACCTGGGTTTTTCCTGGTACCACATGTGGGTCAGCCCAGGAACCATTGAGCTGGCCTGAAACCAGTGCTGAGGAGGCTGAGATAGGAAGATCACGACAAGGCTAAGCTGTGTAGTGAGACTTTACCAAATCAATCAATCAATTGAACTTTTTTTTTTTTTTTTGGTGTGTGTGTGTGTGTGTGTGTGTGTGTGTGTGGAACCGGGGATTGCACTTGCCAGGCATGCACTTATTCTACTGAGCCATCTCCCTGGCCCCTTTAAAATTTTTATTTCTTTATTTTTTTAAAAAAAGAATGTGTAAATGTAGAGCAGCTCACATCCCACAAGTGACCCTTAGTTTTAGCGATAACATGATAGGACTTCTACAACAGATTCTGAATTATTATGAATTATGGACTCAGTTTAGTCTGTACATGTTTTAACTTCTTTAACCCAAATCGCATTGGTACAGTTATCTGAATGAAGACACTGATGGCCTAAGAACATAGGAGGAGTAACTTACAACTGGATAGAGAAACCTTCAACGCACCTGGTTATTTTTCCCAAGTGATCCACAGCATGACCTCAGTAATCCTGGGGACATGCAGAAGTGTGGAGAAAGCACTGTGTTCTAGTGTGGCTCTCCTATGCTCAAGTGCCAGCACGGGCTTTCTCAGATGCTCCTTGAAGACCTATTCCCCCTCAAGGCTTGCACCGAGCCAAATGGGGCCTCTTGAGAGGAAGGTCCAGACTTCTATGAAAAGAAGCCAATGAAAGAAAAGC
>NW_004524888.1:171234-187258 GCF_000260255.1 Octodon degus | reverse complement strand
AAAAAAAAAAAGAAAAGAAGTAAACTTTTTAAATAACTTGTCAGGGATAGGAACAGTTTCTCTTGTCTATTAGCAAGGTAGATTGCTCTTACTCATAGATGGCCATAAGGCAGTTATTTGGAAAAGTCTCCTGTGAGGAAGAACTTTAGAATATTTAGGAATTGCATTTTGCTTTGTACAATCAGTTATTTCAATGAACTATTATACTTTTTGAAAAATATTCAATGAAATGGATTACTTACAGTGAAATACAAGATTTATAAGGCATGATCTAGAAATTCTCAGACATTTTTCAAGAGACTATATATTCTTCAAATGTTATTTTGGAAAAATTAACTTGTAATATATGGGAAGGATTTTAAATGTTTCAATACGATAGCTTTACTTTCCTTTGATCAATTTTCTCTTATTCTCTTTTTTGTACATTTTGTGAGAGATGTGAAAAAAGCCCCCAGATTTTATAATATATACTAAACTCACATCACAAGTAATTTCTTCAAATTATATTTCCTGAGTTCCTTCAGGGAGTAGTCTGTATGTAATATTAAATAAACAGAGAAAGATGGTTAGGTGAATTTATAAATTTTGGTGTAGGAAAACTTGTGTACTGTAAGCTCACTTTTCTCTAGAACTCTTTACTTGGTGAGATTATTTTTGTTGTTTGAGACACAGTCTCAATAGGTAGTTCAGGCTGGCCTTGAAATCACTCTATGGCCCAGGGTGGTCTCAAATTCATGACAATTCCCCTGCTTCAGCCTCCCAAGTGCAGGAGTCAGACACCACACTGAGATGAAACCAAATTTAGACTCATGTCCTGTGTGCCTTAAAGTCTGCCACAGATAAAAAGTTATATGTAAATCACAGTGGCTTTCTATAATTGTCTATCCTGCTCCCAGCATCATGGTATGATGAATAGCATTCTGATATATGTGTCTACAGATAAGCAACAACACTTAGGTCCAGGATACCATGTGTAACTCTCAGGTAGCAAAACCAATTTAAGTAGAGAATTTAGCAAGAAAAAAAGAGAACTTCATAATTCTGATTTCAGAATATACTATCTGGCCGCTAGAGCTGAGAAAAAAAAAATGGATGAAAATAATAAAGGAGGTCTATTACCATAGCAAAATATACACCTGTTTTAACTTTGTATACATGAAGACAGACTATAAATTCTTATTTAAAAAAGAACCCAAGCTGAGTGCAGTGGCACATGCCCATAACCCCAGTGCTTGGGAAGCTGAGACAGGAAGACTGTCCCAAATTTGAAGCCAGCCTGAGTTACACAGTGAGTTCAAAGTGAGCCTGAACTACATAGTAAGATCTTGTCTCAAAACACCAAAACCAAAATTAAATTGAAAACCAAACAAAATCACAAAGACCCAAATAAATGAAATAGTATCTATTATAAAGGTATCATATCTGGTATCACAAGCTCACGATAAGGTTGCTTTCTATACTGCATCATGTAGCAATATTATTCCCTCTTTAGTCCCAGGGTAGAATTATAGTCTAGCAAAAATACATGTTATTTAATGCAAAAATTAGCATTAAGGCAAAGAGGCATGAAAAATTATCTATAACAGATCTTATAAAACAGAAAGTACAGTTAAATTTTTTCAAGAAAAAACTGAATATACATTTCACCTTTAAATGGCACTCAAACACTTGGAGGGAATAATATTTACTAACCTCATTTTCATTATGATTTTTCCTCTTATTAACATCATCAACTTGCCCCTGCTACCTCCTCCCTGCGTGGTCGTTAGTCTCCTATTCCTTAGTCAATGACAACACGTTAAATGATAGAACTGAATTTTCTGGTGATTCTTCAGAACAAACAGAACCTACCAATGTACTTCCTAAGCAACTGCCACCTCTTCAGGTGGAAATGGACCAAGTATTTGGAAAAGAAGCACTTCACTCTGAGGAGGACAAGGAAGAAACTAAAGGAGACAGACAGCACAAGAAAGAGCCCTCTGGACACAGAAATCAGGGCAAACCTCACAGTGAGGAGAGCAGAAGAGAGAGTAAGCAAAGACCTGGCAAGAGGGGGAGGCCAGCATTTCAACAGCTACGCTGTGGAAGGGGGCAGGAGGAGGAGGAGGAGGAAGAAGACGAGGAAGAAGACAAGGAAGAAGGGGAAGAGAATCAGGCTGTAAGAGGAGATGTGTTCCCGCCCTGCCAGCTCCCCATCCCTGCTCCCCCCAGTGGCAGGCCACGCCTGCCCAGCGGCTGCTCCTTGTCCTACAGGACCATCAGCTGTGTCCATGCTGCCCTCACCCACATTCCACCACTGATGGCCCCAGAGATAACCAATCTGGAGCTTGCAGGTAAGAAATGTTGACTTTTGTTTTTATTATGTGCTTTTGACATAAATGTGACTCTTGCTGTGCTTCAATTTCAAAATAGAGACTAATTTCATCATCTTCACACACGAACTCTAGAAGAGAGAACATTCAGATGGCTCAGGTGTAAAACAACATCCAAACCAAGTGATTTCCGATTCCCTTTTCAAAAAGTCAGCTTCAATGGACTATAATTTGTAGAGTGGAACTGATTTTGGGTGTATAATTCTGAGTTTTGACAAATATATGCAGCTGTATATAGACTACCATGATGAAGACATGGCACATTTCTGTCATTCCCCAAAGTTCCTCATGTCTCTACCTTCTCTAGTCCCTAGCCATGACAAAAATGTTTTCTATCTTTACAGTTTTACCTTTTTAAGAATGTCCCATAAATGGAATCACAAAATATGGAGCTTGTCTGGCTGGTTGTCTAATGTTTTCGAAAGTCACATGTTTTGTTTTGGATATGTCAGTTCATTTTTATAACTTAGAAGTACCCTGTTGTATGAAAGACGTTACCAGCAGGTAGACATCTAGGCTGTTTCCTGTGTGAGACAAATGTGTACAAAGTTGCTATATATATTTGCATACACGTGTCTGTGTGGACCTATGACCTCATTTCTCCAGAACCACCAAATGAGATGGGAAAAAATGTGGAGACTGCCCAATGATTCTCCAAGGTGGCTCCACATTGCCCTTGGCATGCTGGGGAGTTCCCACAGCTCCTGCCACAACCTGCCAGCACTTTATAGCTGTTTTCTCCTCATTTCAGCTACTTCAGCCGGAACATAGTTTCTAGACCTTTTGCCCATGTCTCTGTAAAGGCTACCAGGGAGGGTTCTGAGTGGAAGACAGCAGGACTGTCTGGCTAGTGTGGTAGAGCAGGGTGAGCCCAAGGATGGTAGGGTGAGAACATCAGAACAGGCTCTAGATAATCCTTAAGGGATGCCAATGTGCAGTTGGATGCTGCTGGCTTACTAGAAGCTTCATGGCCTTCTTAACAGAGACTTTTATCTCATTTTTATATAACTTAATGAATTCCTCTCATGCCCAGAAAGTCATTGTACCTGCATGGTAGCCTGTGTCAAGTACGCTCTAATAAAACCTAATGTGTCTGGGAAGATAAACAACCTATGTTGGACTACACTGTCTTCATTTTACAAGGTTACTACATTTTTCCCCCATGGTATTGGGCATCAAACCCAGGGGACTCAGATAGGACTCAAACTCACAATCCTGCCTCAGCCTCTTTCAGTGCAGGGATTATAAGATGAATCACCATACCTAGGGTGTGTATATGTTGGGGATGTGATAGTAGTTCTTAAAACCCACAGTCTTCACACTGATCTACATCCCTAGTCCTTTTAAGACAGGCTGTCACTAAGCTGCTAAGTTGTTCAGGCTTGTAGTTTTCCAGCCCCAGCCCACCAGAGTGTTAGGATTTAAATACCCAGTACTGTATGGTTTTTACAGTATGTATTATTTCTGGAAAGGTCATTTTCTGTGTCTAAAATCATTGACTACTGTACTTAACTAAAGTATAAAAAAAAATTCTTAAAACTGAAGCAAAAAGAAATTTGTAAATTTGTGATATCTCTCTGTGGGCAGAAAGATATAATGTTAGATCTGGAGGGTGGGGTCTGAGACATGATTTTTCTAAGATTTTTACACAGAGGGAAGCAAGCTCAGAGGAAGTGAGTGACTTTTTTTGTGGGGGAGGGTGCCGCTCAGGATGCCTTCCGGGCAGGTCTGGTTTGGCTTGAGGATGAGGGGATTGAACCACAGCATCGTGAGCCTGACTGCTTTGTTTCAGCAGGCACTTAAACACCTGATCTAATGGGCAGGTTCCCGGAAGTGAGTGACGTGCTTCTGATTTCTTGGATAATCAACATCATACTTCTAGCCCAGGAAACAGCAATAGAAAAACATGAAAAACAAAATCAGTTTCTGTATATTGTCACAGAAACACTTCTGTTGTTGTCGATTATTCACAATGTTACTAGTATTGTGCAGTAGACTGCATTCTGGATTAAGTAGCTTCATTTGAAACGTGAGCTATGGGCCATGATAAATCCTTAGAAAATTTTGATTATGGTGAAATCTCTAGCCCCAAGATTATTTTTCCAAACATGCATTTGTTTATATATTTTTTTCTCCTTCACACCAAGTTCTCTCTTGATATGCATTCACAAACCTATACACATATTATACAAGTATGTACATGCGCATATGACTAATCTAACTGCTGCATATCCTAGGGAATTCTATCACCTCCATCCCGGATGAAGCATTTAATGGATTACCGAATCTGGAAAGGCTTGATCTGAGCAAAAATAATATTACTTCTTCAGCCATAGGTCCAAAAGCCTTCAAGGTAACCACATGCTCCAATATGTATATAACAATCCATGTGAATAGCTTCACTGACTTGCACTAGCAGCAGTTTTCTTATGCATTAAGGAAGTTCCTTCTCTGATATCCCTACAATGCATTCAAGTACTCCCTCCCTCTGTTCCTCTCTCCCTCTCCCTCTCCTGGGATTATAGCTGTGTGCCGCCATGTCTGGCATGGTGAAAGTAATTTCTTGTAATTTTTTTGTTTCAAATTATTCTTTTTTTTTTAATTTTTTTTTATTTTTTATTTATGAGAGAGAGAGAGAGAGAGAGAGAGAGAGAGAGAGAGAGAGAGGTGTGTGTGTGGCCAGCTCAGCCCACCAGGGGGCGGGGCTGGCTGGCATGTGGTGCTGGGGGATTGAACCTTGGTCCCTGATGCCTTGCCAAGCTTGTTCTAAGTAGGTGCTTTAGACCACCGAGCCATCTCTCCAGCCCCTCAAATTATTCTTAAAAGTAATTTGTTTTATATATTTTTAGTCTCACCTTACATGTGTCAGCATAAATGCATCAGTGATATGACTTGTGCTTTCAGTTTATGGGGTACATACTTTTCTTCCCAAGTAGCAGAAAACATTGATATCTGATGCCTTAGCATATACAGCATTGTCTAGGAATAAAGTAGGGCTTATAGGAAACCTCCATGAGCATTTTCAGGCCATCAGGATACTGCTTGCATATTTTTGGATAATGGGCAAAATCTGGTGGAAGTGGGTTCTGGAAAAACAGAGGGTGCAGATGAAAGTTACCATTTGGTGAGATGGGGAAGAGGAAGGAAAAAAGAAAGGATAAGAAATAATGTAAAGTAAACCTATAAAGGAAATAGATCTACCTAAAATTTTTTTAGAAAAAGGAAAAGAGAGGATCAAGAAATTTTAGGGCAGCAAAAAGAGAAGACAGGGAAGGTCAGAGTGTGTGGGTATAAAGGAAAACTCATAAATGTGTATCTTAAGAGCTGTAAGTAAAACACTACGTAGCTCTAGCTCAAACTTTGTTCCTTTGGATGGCCCCATAGGGTCTATCATCTACCAACAGCTCTCACACATCACTGGTCTCTGGCATTCTCTGATCCCATTTCTCTTCTGAAGTCTGAGCAGACAGAAAACAGGCCTCCCAGTACCTGATTCAAACTGCTACTCACTGAGCAACAGCTCGCAGTAGGAGCCATATATCATGTATCTGATCAAGAGAAAAATATTGCAGCAGACTACCACCTTTTTTTGGTTGGGAATTTTCTTGTCCGTTATAGATCTGAAACTAGAATATCATCACTGGAACAGCGGATCATTTCGCATAGCTTCACTAAAGCCTGCTTATCTTCAGCTCTCCATTTTTATTGTTGCAGGCCAGGTTTAGTCAATAAACATGAAATTATAAGTATGGAAATGCATTTTTCCAGGGGGTCAGTTGTTTGCACATAGGAATAGTTTGTGATATGTGCAACACTTGGTTTTGAAAATTTCACACAGAAAATAGTGTTATATTATGATCTTTTTCCTCCCATCAGTGTTAGATATAAAATGGAGCTTTATAAATATGAATTAAAAATCAGTCTTAGCTCTAAGCATCCATTAGTCAGACTAATACATAATTCATGCAATTTCTATCTATTGCTTTAAAGACCTATCAAAATATGACTGATACATTAGCTATAGTAGCTTTCCTTTTTACTTACTTTCTTTTTTTAGTTTTTGTCCTATGCTTTAGCTTTCTAAAAAGGCAACATAAATAAGGGTGAGTGGAATAAAAAGTCATCAAATGTAGTTTTCTACAAATGCATAAAAATAAGAAGTTATTACTACAGTAATATTTACTAGGCAGGGAGAGTACTGTAATGTGAACAAAAGACAAGTACTTTTTGTGAGATTGTTTTGTCCTTCAAAAATACAAATTGTGTGAATATGTGATTATATAGGTGACCAGATAAAAATGGTAATTTTGATAATTGCTTTTTAAGCTTCTGAAGAAGTTAATGCGTCTGAATATGGATGAAAATAATTTAGTACACATTCCTTCAGAATTACCATCTACCTTAGAAGAACTCAACATCAATGAAAATAATCTTCAAGCTATTGATGAAGAAAGTTTTTCAGGTATTTAACATCTTTTTTTGGACATGTTTTCTGTTGTCCTGAGTCTTCTGTTGTCACTTGGAAATCTGATTTACAGCATCAGTAAATGTGTAACTAAAAATGTTTTAATTCATTATCATTTAAATAGATAAAAACTTACTGAATGGTAAAACTTACAGGTATACTTCATATTGTTTACTGTCTTTAAAAAAGAACACTAACCTTAAATAAATCTTTTGATGATTTTTGGTTCTCATCATGTACATGCAATACAGTAACTCTCCTACAAATCCATATCTGGCGAGTTGCACTAAATACTGCCCACACTGCCATAAATGTTGGTGTTTTGTACTGGCATTTTTATTGGTTCTTCGTGGACTGGTGATTGGGCTTCCTTCATCTCCCCAGCCACAGTTTCTGCTACGTCTATGAAAGCATGCTATTCTAATTTGCCATGTGTTCGAACCTAAAGCTAAGTGTGTGAGAATTGTTTGTACAGCAGGAATAGGCAGGTGTGTGTGAGGCTGAGCTGCTGGCACTAGTGAAGGCAACGATCCGCCTGGTAGCAGCCTGCCTGTGGCACTCTGTCCCTGAGGCTGAGGGCCGGTCCTATGAGCCTGCTACTCCCACATTGCAAGGTGTGTAGAATGCAGCTGTGGCCATGGTCTGGCTCTCTGAAGGAAGACTTTACCAGGAAGCGTTTCTGGACCACGTGGAATAGCTGACATGCACATAACGTAACCTTACAAAAGAGGCTGGATCAGATTTCACTCTTCACAGCATCTAGCTGACACCTTTAATTAAATGGTATGCTTCCTTAAAATACAGATTCCCTACATTTTTCTTTTGTCTAATTATCCAGCAGAGCTCTTCAGACATAATGCTTCACATTCTCTGTTAACTTTATTTGAAACACATTTTTATATAACTGTTGATAAACCTAGCATTTCCAACTGTTTCCCTTAGCACTAAGAAACTTCATAGGAACAAAACACTTCTGCCGATGAGAACAGTCATTATAAAAACTGCCAAATCTGAGTATTACATAGTTCAGGAAATACTCAATTTCCAGATGCATTTCAAGGATACACATGAAAAACATTAATAAACCCAAATTTTAATGTGCTTTGTCATATGTAGAAAATTTCATTTCTGGAAAATTTCATTTCTGTTCCATTAAACAGAGAAGGGAGGGAATACAGAATTTAGAACAATACACTAAAAGGCTAATATGAACTATATGTGAGTTTACAATTGTGCTATCAGAATGATAACTTATAAAAATTAACTTCTATATAGAAAGTAGTCTCACATTTCCCTGGAATGGTTCATACATAAATGATTCTATATTCCCCGAGTACTGATGTGTAGTACAAGGTGAACTGGCTGCCTGTCCTTCTAACTGCCAAACTCCAAGCATACAGGAGGCCTCACACTCATGCAGGTGGCCAGAAAGGAGGCTCTCTGCTGTCCTCTTGCCCTGAAAACTTCCCTGCACTTCCTGGGTAGGATGGGTTCTTAGTCTTTCTGCTGTACTGCTTTTGTCACTGCTGGTTATTCTCTTGGCTTGTGCAGCTGCTGAGCCTCCTTGACTGCCTTGAGTCCTGCAGCTGTGCATGGTGCATACGGCTGGCTGGCCATGGGCAGGTGAGCTCAAGCATAGCCCTTCACTCACCTGTTTTCACCTATAAGTTCCTCTTAACGCTATCTAAATCTTCCTACCCTTAAGAGTGTATTACTTTGATACCATTCAAATCTACACTGCTTTCTTTTTTAATCATTCAGCATTTATTATGTCTACTTTTCACGTAACTGTCTTGCTAATGCCTAAGTGTAGGACTAAGCTGCACAGGGCATTCTATGCAATGCTTGTGACAAACCAGAAAATAACCCTACTTGGGAATCTTGGCCACACTCTGAACCTCAGTCGCAGATGCCACTGTGTATGTCATTGTTGACTTATCAGTGGTTTACCTTGAAGCTTCCAACTGACTTGGATGATACCACTCCCGGTTCAGCAAGAGAGGTGTGGACTTCCCTGGTACTTAATCTGAATGATTGGATGTTTTGATCATCTTGTGTTTTTTGTTTTTTTTTTTTAATCAAAAACTCTGGGCCAATAGTGAGTAACTATGCAGGGAACTGACTGTCCTGCTTTGTTACTAACTCCCTTGTACAGAGGTAGGACTTGCCAGGGAGAAAGAGTGTTCCTTTCTATGATCTATCATGCTGCCATTTCATCCCAATCTGTCACTGAAAATACTCTCAATGACTTTTCATAAACTTCTATTCTATATGCATCTCAATTCTAAATCCCAGGTTGGCCAGCATGGCCACTAGAGATATCCCTGACACTTTCCCCTGTCTTCTTCCTCCTCCCTCTTGTTTCTACTAATTATACACACTTGTATTCTATAACACTTCAGTTATTCTCTGCATTGTGTATTTTTGTCTTAATTGGAATGTGCATCTGAAATGGCAAAGAATTTAGGAATAGGACTTATGGGGCAGGGAAGGGACAAAAATAAGGAACCTATACACTTTCAAATAAAGTGAACTTAGGGGCCAGGGAGATGGCTCAGTGTAATAAGCACTTCCCTGGCAAGCGCAAGGGCTTGAGTTCAATCCCCAGTTCCACCCCCAAAACAAAACAAAAATAAATAAATAAAGTGAACTTTTATATGTGCAGGCTATAAAAACTGGGGTTATTTTTCTTCTTTTGTGATACTAGGGATCAAACCTAGGACCTCATGCATGCTGAGCAAGTGCTCTACCAATGAGCTATACCCTAAACCTAAATTGCATAGTTTTCCCAATTATTCTAATATTATTACAATTCTGTTTCTGTAGACTTAAATCAATTGGTCTCCTTAGAATTGGAAGGAAACAATCTCAGTGAAACCAACGTCGATCCTTTAGCTTTCAAACCTTTGAAGAGCCTATCCTACCTGCGCCTGGGAAAAAATAAATTTAGAATTATTCCACAAGGTCTTCCTGCTTCTATTGAGGTACTTATATCTTTCTTCTACATTTAAAATATATTTTATTTTTAAAAATTTTTTTTAAAAATATATTTTAGATAAAATATACTACAACAAAAGAAAGTCTCTTTAAAAACTATGGTAATGGTATATTAAACTAGGTAGTTTTGGCACTGTATACAATTTTTTAAAATAATGTAAGCATTATATACCCTTGATAAAGTGAAAAATGATACTGTTGATCACTCTTAGAGGGAAAGGGAAAGGGAAAGAGGAACTAAGAATCTGAACAGAAACCACAACTTGCAAAAGGTATCCAACATTTAAGACAGTTCAAACTGTCCCAAGATAACTACAAAGTTCAACACAGAATAGGTCACACTTTATTAGCACCCCTATCTCCACTTAGAAGTTCCAAGTAAAACCAGACACTCTTAGCAAACAGCAAATGGCTGACGCAAGAATTATACCAAGAAAGCTATGCCTGTTCCTGCAACTCTGTAGCTTATAATTTTTGACCAGCTTCTACCAAGACTGTCATGTGATAAACTCTAGGCCCAATAGTTCCTCTTTCCCTTTCCCTCTAAGTGTGGTCAACAGTATCATTTTTCACTTTATCAAGGGTATATAATGCTTATATTATTTTTAAAAATTGTATACAGTGCCAAAACTACCTAGATTAATATACCATTACCATAGTTTTTTAAAAGAGACTATTTCCCAGCAGTTCCCTGGAAGTCTTTGACACACTCTGCATTTCCTGTATTAGGGACAGTGAAGTTCACAGAATCTATAAATACTGACAGACCCAGGTGGAACCCAGGTCTCCTTATCTAAGCTCTTTCTATCACACCTCATGATCATCCCACCAGAAGGTCACCTACTATGATCTCATGCTGATCAGAATCATGTAGATTCCTAAAACACACAAATTCCAGAATCTATCCCAGATAATCTAAATCAGACTCTTTGGAGAGCAGAACTACAATTTGGAATTTTTGATAAGATCATTAGACAAATGCTTACCACCAGCTAAACATACATACACCTTGGACAATACAAAAGATCACATGTCCCTCCCTATGTTTAAATTTCCCATCTTGGCTTTTCTTGCCAACCCAGAAAGTGCTGTGCATACAAGTACTATAAATCCTTCTAAACTCACTGCTGCATGCCACTCTCATCTCATTACATATCTGAAGACACATCATTCTTCCTTATAATTGTGAGTAATCCAGGTATGTAAAAGTATGCCAGGACTTATTTAACTAGCCCCTTAATGGCATACATTTAGGTTGGAATTAATACTTTAATAAGCTCATCAGGTATTCCTAACACACAACCACATTTGGGAACCACTGATTTAGCTCATCTATTAATTATATATGGAAGTAAAAGCAAAAAGCAGAAACTGTTTTACCCTTTTCTAACAAATAAGTGACAAAGCGAAAAGTTACCATGGCAGGAATGTAAAGTTACATTGAAAGTACACATTAATACTATTTCTGCATTGTAACCAGAATGAGAAAAACTGTATAATTCATTTTGGCTTAGTAAAAAATTCATTTTAATGCAAACTAAGTTTAACTTGAAGACAAAGAGCTCTTAAATTTCTAATAGTTCTAGTAAACTTCATTGTGATTCTAAATTAAGGCTCTCAATTCATTAACTCTTAATTAAATACAAGTATGTTTGGAATGTGAGCCTAAAAAACTCATGGAACAGTAGGAAGCTGGCCTGGAGCTAAAGGTTCTGCTAGGAAGAGCCTCTTTCAGACATTAGTCTTAGAACCATGGGCAAGCAACATCTCTTTGGGTCTGAGTTACTCAATGGTGCGTGGAGATAATTTCTACTTATTTTCCAGATTTTTAAAGTCCAAATGAGATTCTAGGTTTTGCAAATTGTATACAGTATGCTTGAATCTTGCAACATATTATTGTCTAAGAGCTAAACAAAAACAACTTAATTTCATGAACAGATATAGTTCAACTTATTTTATAGGTTACAAAATCTTACAACTTAAAGTCACGAACTCAGGTAGTACTAATGTGAATAGTCCATTACAACTTTAGTATCTGTAATATTGAATATATTTATTAACAAATACAAAAAGGAAAAAAAAAGGTACTCTTTTCTCTTAATTACAGGAATTACACCTAGGAAACAACCAAATTGAAGAAATAACTGAAATTTGTTTCAATCACACAAGAAAGATCAATGTAATTGTACTACGTTATAATAAAATAGAAGAAAACAGAATTGCTCCTTTAGCTTGGATAAATCAGGAGTAAGTCTATGCTGCTATTTAACTTTCCCACCATCTTTAATGAGCCCTAACCCTACCCTAACTTGGTCACTTCATAGGGTTTCTAAACTGTCCACTACATGGTGCTAGGATCACTACTGCCTAATGGGAACCCTATTTTTGGCAGGTAGTGAGGTAGAAAGGAATGACTTCTGATTATAACCCTCAACTGCTGCTTTTGCTCTGCCTCCTTCACAGAGGAGAAGGAGGCTTACATGGATTATCACCCCTCATACAGTGAGGAAGAAACGTACCACCCTGTTCCTCATCACCATTAGGGAAAAACAAGCTCCAAAAGCCAGGCCTGTACTCTCACTCTACTGCCCTCTTTTGTCCAAACTATTTCTCCATTGCAAGTCTTACAAAATAGATATTAAAAGGCTGGGCCTGACAGTGCAGGCAGAAAGTAGAACCCATTGTCTTAGATGGGAATCAGCAGACTTGCTGTACCCCTCAGTAAAGGCAAAAGGAGTTGGAGGGAAGCCCTGGCAGCATGTCCAACTGATAATCTGGACACATGCTGTGTGTCCCAGAATGACATATCTGGATGGCAGTCTAGGACATCAGTCATTCAGATGTAAGAAGGGAAGAGATGCAAGGTCTTTGGGGCCAATTGGAGGGAAAGTGAGCATCCCTGTGAGTGGTAAAGTCTGCACCAGGCATTTCAGGGGAAGCTCCTGGAACCAACCAAGGATCTCACCACATTCTTGGGATCTTCTGGCCAATAACAACTTCTAGATCTCTTGGTCTCAACTCAAGTCTCAAGTGTGCTAGATCTTCAAATCAAATGTGGAATGAAAATATGGGAGAAAAATAAAACTTGCAGAAAATTCCAAAACAAAAGAAAGGTAAAAAAAAAAAAAAATAAATCCTTGGTAGAACCAAGGACTCACAGATTTCATTTCTGATTCAATATTTTGACCATAGAAGTATCTGGAGAACATCTTTCTGTCACTGTGACTTCGCTGTTACCCCAAGCAGCTGAGTCTTTCCTCCTACACTCTAGTGTGTTCCTCTGATGAAACCCCTGACTGGGAGGCATCCTGGGTGCCTGTAAGAATGTGAACCTGGGAGCCAGCCAAACCTAAGTGAGCACAAGAAGTTCACGTTTAGAATCATCACTATAATGTGGGGTTTACAGCAAAACGGACCAGCATCACAATTGGCCTTGTCAAAATTCAGAGCTGCTAGTTACTACCTGACATTGGTTCTCTAGCATATTCACACTCTTTCTCTACTGCAGAAACCTAGAATCGATTGATCTCTCCTACAACAAGCTCTACCGTGTCCCCTCGTACCTACCCAAGTCTCTGCTGCACCTTGTGCTCGTGGGGAACCAGATTGAACTGATCCCAGGCTATGTGTTTGGCCACATGAAGCCAGGCCTGGAATACCTGTACCTGTCATTTAACAAACTCACTGAGGATGGTGTGGACCAAGTTTCATTCTATGGAGCATATCATTCCCTGAGAGAGTTATTTCTGGATCACAATGCCTTAAAATGTATACCGCCAGGGATACAGGAAATGAAAGCACTACATTTTCTGAGGCTGAACAACAATAAGATTCGGTAAATGTTGGCTTTTTCAAATATCAGTTTAAATTGTGTGACAAATATATATATGATTCAATTACTATGATATGAACTCTGGGATTCAAGGGAAAAGGAAGTGCTAAGGAGCTGAGTGTGGTAAGGCATTTCTGTAATCCTAGCATTCTGGAAAGCTGGGGCAGGAGAATTCAAACCCAACCTGGGCAATTTAGCACAAACCTGTCTCAAGGGAGGAAAGAAATGTCTGGGGATAGCTTGATGCAAAGGCTCAGAGTAAAATCCCCAGCACCAGAAAAACAAACAACCCCATAAACAAATGGGAAAAAAAGTACTAAAGGCTTGCTTAAACAATAGCAATGCTAGTAATTGTTAAAGTAGGGTGATACCGTACATGAAAATTCACTATAGTTTTTTTGTTGTTGTTGTTTAGAAACTTCCATAGTATATTATTATTACACAATACATAGAACCTTAGATGCAGGTTAAATAAGGCTGCAAAGCAATAAACAGACTATAACACTGTTTCTATTATTATAGTTTCAATCTTCAGGGTCCCCCAAAAGCTCATGGTTCCCAGCAAGTGACATTATGTGTAGTGGTGGAAGCTGTAGGAGGCAGGCCCTCGTTAGAGGAAGTACATCATTGGAGATGTGCCCTGAAGGATACATGAGGCTGGGCCGCTTCCTAGCTCATTCTTGCCTTCCTGCCCACCATGAGGCGAACAACTCTAAATTTGCTGCTATGATAAGCTGCTTCACCACAGCCAGTGATGGTGAACATTTTAGAGCTTGCAATGATAACAAACAGCCAGCTGTGGCATTCATGTCATGGGTTCACCACCATTACCACAGGCCCACAGCGATGGAGTCAAAAAACTATGGAGTAAAACCTCTTAAACTCAGCTAAAATAAATCTTTCCTCCCTTAAGTTGACAGAAAGCTAACATATGTACTATGTACAAGACAGAAAGCCTTGATGGGGGAAGGGCTGATGTTGGCCCCCTTTACATATGAAAGCTAACATATGTATTATGTACTATAATCTACTTGCCCACATATGTAATTTTGAAAGAGACAGATCTTTAGAGGACAATCCTAAATATATGGTAAAATTAAAGTTCTATCTAAATTTTTCTGAAGGTAGAACTCAGAATAAATTTATTGAGACCCAACTTTTCTCACTCTTAAGGACCTATTTTTCTGCTTGTCCTGTCTAGACAACATGAATGATGCAAGGTTTTATCCAGGATACTTTGTGAGTGTGTTCTTTACCAACTAGAAGTGAAGGAGACAGTAACCTAATCTCTCTTACCCTTTTTCTATCTATAAAATTCCAAATTAAATTGAATAGCCAGGAGTAGTAGCACATGCTTTAATCCTAGCACTCTAGAAGGCTGGAGCAGGATTCCAAGTTTGAGTCTCTCCTCACATTAAGCAACTAAGTAAGATTCCCCCCTCCCCCCAAAAAAATTTAAGAATGTAAGTCAGTGAGAAGGTCTGGGTTCAATCTCTAGTACTGGGGTGGCAGGACAGAGGAGCAAGAGAGTGAGGGTAAGAGGTAGGGGTGGAAAGAACTTTGTAAGATTCTCTTTCAAAGTTTTTTCACAGGTCATGCTATATACATACCCCATACTGCAAACCATCAGAAGGCATGCAATATTCCAGTTCTAGTGATTCTAAAATTTATCAGTATATTTAGATGATCACAGCCTGGTATATTCATTGCAAAATTTCCCTTCTATCAATCACTGAACCAATGGTTTCACTCACAGATAACTGTAACTTGAATCTATAATGAATTTTTGTTTTGTTATTCTTTTTATACAGCTTAGTTAAAAGTATTCTGTAAAGAAATTTTGTTTTTCAAGTGAGACTATTTTTGTTTTATTCTCGGAAGGATAAACAGTTCTTTCCTTTAAACTGTCACTCAGAATAAGAACTTGATGTTATGGTTTGTGTCTAGATATCACACAAAGCCAGAGACAGAAAGCCTTGATGGGGGAAGGGCTGATGTTGGCCCCATACTGCAAGCCATCAGAAGGCATGCAATATTTGTAACAACTTACTTGTTCAGGAACTCACTCCAAAAGACCTGTATTAATCCCTTCTAAGGGCAATGCCCCCAGTGACAAAGTCTCCTCTCACCTGGGGTCACCTTGTAAGGTTCCACCAAACCTTAACATTGCCACAATAAGGACTAAGCTTCAGCATATTTCCCTCAGGGGATGAACCACATATCCATATCATAGCACAACATGAGTGGTTTTAAAATTACAAATAAGATTACTTAAGGGCTGGGGAGATAGCTCAGTAGAGTAAGCGCTTGCCTGGCAAGTGCAAGGTCCTGAGTTCAATCCCCAGTATCTCTCTCTCT
>NW_004524888.1:143229-171134 GCF_000260255.1 Octodon degus | reverse complement strand
CTCTCTCTCTCTCTCTCTCTCTCTCTCTCTCTCTCTCTCTCTCTCTCTCACGTGTGGTCATGTTTGAGTGTATTTATAGCTTCATTTTTCACATTAAGATCTTTGATATTGTTGGGGTTTATTTTGATGTATAATAGGACAAAAGGATCTAACTTCAAGAACAAAAGACTTTAAAGAAACATAAAGTTTAATTTCTAAATCACAAAGTCAGAGTACTATGTACTTGGACCATTTATAACTTGCTCTCTATCTTTCTTTAGGAATATTCTTCCAGAACAAATCTGTAATGATGAAGAGGATGATGACTCATCTTTGGAACATCTTCATCTTGAAAATAATTACATTAGAACAAGAGAAATATCACCCTATGCATTTTCATGCATAAGGTCATACTCAAGTATTGTTCTTAAACCACAAAACATCAAATAACCCTCAAGTTTTCTTCTGCATTTAGGTTTACTTATGTAGTTGTAGTAGAATTTGTCATTAATGGGAAACATAACCTTCATGTTATACTCAGCATCATTATGCTAGTCCATTTGGCTTGCCAGCCCACAAATGAGTAAGCAAAGGTATATATAAAAAGTAGTCTTCTAGGAGTTTCAGTTAAAGTCAGAAACAGTGTCCCACATCTAGAAAGAAACTATTTAAGACAGGAAATCAGACCAAATAAACAGGTCCTTGACAATTCATTTGACATGTGCTATTAACTAAGAGTTCTTCAAGTACCACTAAAAATTATGTATATTATAGTTCAAGACCAAAAGTATATAGGCAGGAAAATAAATCAGGTAAAATTTATGAATTACTGCTGTTTATTATTATGTTAAAACAGTCATTTATTAGTTACTTCAGTATTGGGTTAGGCTTAGTTCCTTCTATTCACTACATGTGTGAAATTAAAGCACTATCACAGTGCTAACTGGTTTAGATCTTAGTACTATAAGTTAACATGTTAACTTCCCTGTTAACATAAAGGGAAGCTAGCAAGAAGTATGGAAATGAATTCCACACCATTTTTGAAACTTCTGTCTAAGTGTAAAATTATTTTTTAAAACATAAAAAATAGTACTTTAAGATCAATCTATTTTTCATTTATTGTGGAAAGCAGAATTGGCTAAAAACACAAATTATTCTTACCTATAATAGCTAAATATAAATGTAATATATATACTTTTTCAAATTTTCTTACATTGGTCATAGCACCTATTTCCTTTGCCCTAATTTGCTGAAATGTATCCTTTTAGTCAGTTTAACCAAATGTAAAATTGTTAGTGTTTACTCTGTACTAGGCCCTACCAAAACTGTATATTAAAGTTTTAATTATATAGTGACCTTTGTCTCTGTATTGCCACAAAAATTTAAGACCATATAAACACTACATTAACTTCTTTTGTTATTCTCAGTTTTGAAGAAACACTAGACTCAGAACTTAAGTTCTTGCCTACTTTGGGCAGCTTCCTCAAATTTTTCAGGTACTAGCATCTGTTAAAACTTTCTAATTTTTTTTCTAATTCATTCATTCATTCATTCATTCATTCATTCATTCATTCATTTATTTGGTACAGGGTTTCACTATGCAGCTCAGACTTGTAGTGATCCTCTTGTTTTCAGCACCCCCAGCACTGGGATTACAGTTGTGCACCACCATTCCTGGTCTCAGTGGCCGGCTCAGCCTGCTGGCTGCAAGGCATGTGGTGCCGGAGATCAAACCCCAGTCCCTGCACTTGCCTAAGCAGGCTCATTGTGTGCTAATCTATCTCACCGGCCTTTTTAAAGGATTTTTGAGACAATGTCTTACTATGGAGTTCAAGATAGCCTTGAGCTCATATAGCCTTGAACTCTTAGTGATCCTTTTACCTCTGGACCCAAGCACAGAGACCACACGCATGTTGCCATTAAGCTCAGATAGCATTTTTTCTTAATATCCAGGATTCTGAGATTTGAACAAGAATAACATATGAAGATGACTGTTAAATTCATGGGTCAAATACTTAGACAAGTGGTAAGAGTAGAATAGAATAAAAATAATAGAATCTTATGCCAACAAAAAGTTTAGATTCACACTTAGTTTAGGAATGAATTAGCATCACTAATTTAAATTGGCAAGCTAAATTTGAGGCAGGTAAAAACAAGAAGATAAGGTTACACACTCATCTAGCAAGAATTTTTGCGCAGACCTTTTGTTGTATAGATATAAATGCATTGACATAAATGCTTTAAGGTCATCTATGCCATAAATAAAATTTGCTCCAAAGGGGACTCAAATTGAATGAGTCAATGTAATTAACATTTTTGGATGACATAAGAGACCGATTACTGAACCATTCCTTGATTCCTTATTCAGACTCAACTGTACTTATTTTACTTTATTCACCTGCGTGGCAGATGCCATTTTAAAGACAGAGTAATAAATAGGTCAAAGTCTCCTCTCTGGAAAATCAATAAACAGGAACATCAAGTAGTAGGCAAATGCTTTGTGTCAGTCGAAGAGGAAAACAATGGGCTAAGGCCCCCTCTGCCTGGGCCCAAGGGCACCCAGGGAAAATGTAGGAACCTCAAAGAGCTTGCAAAGACAGTAAGCAAGGCTGTGGGTGGGTGTGGCCTGGGAGATGGCTCAGTAGAATAAGCACTTGCCTGGCAAGCACAAGGGCCTGAGTTCAATCCCTGGTTCTGCAAAAAAAAAAAGAATGGTGTGTGTACAGCACACACTCTGGACTGCTGTGCACACCTTTTCCTAATACTATGAAGAGAACCAAAACTCAGAATGACCAAGTAAAACTTTGCTCTTAAATTGGAAGTCACTTATTTCATCTCTCTTTTTTATTTTTACTTTCTTTTTCAGAACTGGGGATTGAACTCAGGCCCTTGTACTTGCCTGGCAAGTGCTTATTCCACTGAGCCATTTCCCTGGCCCCTCCTTTGATAGTTTTGAAAACATGTTCAGCATGAAACTTGTTCAGCCTTGAAATTTCACCATGTTCTAAATGGTATATTTTAATTCCATAAAATAGTGATAAATGTCATTATAGCAAACATTCTTCATTTTATATATATATATATCTATAGATATCTATCTATCTATCTATCTATCTATCTATCTATCTATCTATCTATCTATAACAAACATGTTCAGGGTGACCTCATAAATATTCTCCAATTACTAACATATATGTGTAGTAAGGAATTCCTAGCCTACACATACTCTAAAAATTTTAATGGAATGTCTTACTTTTGCATGCATGTACATGGACTGCTAACTGTGTTATAAATTTTGAGAATGGTTTTATTACACATATGAATATATTTAAAGCACTGAGACATGACATAATGAGATATACAGCTAGCCTAATGTCATAAGGAAGTTATTACACCATAAACCAGAAGATCTGGAAGCCTATGTTCACCAATGACTGGTCAATTATGCAGTCCTTTTACTCTTCTGGGACTTGTTTGATTCAGTTCTAAAATATGTTTATCAACATGATCAGTAGTTTTCACATATGGTTCATTGAGGGTTGGGTATCACTGATGAGGGAGCAAGTACACTTTTCTGTTCAAATCAAATTGCTTTTCTGTTATCAGAAATGGCTGCCACATCTGCTTTTTCAGTGATGGAAAATCTTTTAGAGTGTCCAAACTACAACCCAAAATTCACTTATTCATCACCAAGTGCCAACACTGAAATTAAACCCGAATACTAAGGTTTTAGTTTAGAAAAAAAATCTTATACATTAATAGCTTGTCTTAAAAGAAAAGCAGCATGCATGCCATAGGACTGCTACTAGGTGCTATCTAATAACACACACCAGGTTGCAATCCATGAACATGTGGCCTTCATCCTTCCCTTTCCCCCAGCTCCACCTGCATTCCTAAAGAGAACTTTGGCAGTAGGCTTTCAGAGCTCCAGCACAGTTGAGAAGATTAATCCTTCATATATTACTGGCCTTCCAGACTCCACTGCTCCTGCTGAAGGGAGTGCCACAGTGATGCAGAGCTCCCAGACCTCCCTGCAGAACAGACACGAGGGTACCAGTGTGCACAGACAGCACATGAGTGGTAGAATGTGTGGCTGAGTATGAACTTAACCTGATCTACTGACTCTCAGTCTGCACTTCCATCTGGATTGATCTGAGGGTTCGCATAAAAAGTCTGAGGAACTGAGCACCACCCAATAAAGTCCCTGAATTGTGGCAGATGATGCTCAACTGGAAAACACAAGACATAGAATGTGGCAGGTATTGCCAACAGAAGTGGAAGACACTAGAAATTTATGGTGGTACATACATAATCTTAGAAGCCTTCCTCATTAATCTAGACTTAATTACTACTTAAGATGACTACTTTCATTAAAGTAAGGGAAACCTTACCCATAATGTTATACAGCTGAAACCTGCATATGCACAATATTCTCTAGTTGGTACAGGCACCACTAGATATCATCAGAAGAAATCAATGAGAAATATCATTGCCATCAGGTATGTCAATGCGAAAATTATTCTCATTGACACATAATGATTCTTGTAACTTTTGTTTTTGGGGGGTGCTGGAGATTAAACCCAGGGCTGCATGCATGCTTAACAGCAAGTGCTCTCTAGCCTAGTTATATTCCCAGTCTTATTCCAGTATCTTTTTAATAAACCATTTTGTAAACCTTTGAATTTATAGTATGTCCCCTATTTATGAACATTCCAGTTTTGAACTTTCACAGATATAAACAGCTCTTGAGTTATGAACATTCACAGATGTGAATAAATCATGGAAGTAGCTTACGTGTCTGTGATAATGTACAGTTGGGGACTTACTCTATTTTTGCATGTGTGCTTGTTTTTTTGTGTGCCTTACATTATACATTTGTGTCAAAGGTGTTTAAGACTCACTTTGTCTGACTTACCAAAAAATCTGACTTACAATATTCTCCTGGCATGGAACTCATTTGCAGTAAGGGTCTTACTGTACTTAGAAATAAACATTAATAACTTATGATAATACCTGTTTTATTAAGATTTGGTAAGTATATTGTTATGGTTTGTGTATAGTTGTCCCCCCAAAGCCTCACAGTCTTGGGGCAGCTTCTGGAGTTTGTGATTGATTACTGTGGGTGTGGATGCTGCACTTGCCCTGGGGCAGGTAATCTGCATTACAATGTAAGGTGGGAAGAGAAGCCAGCTGCTTGAGCTGCTGCTAGTCCTTTTAAGCTCTCACTTGTTCTTTGCTGCTGCCCTGAAAGGTTGCTTTTTGCTATGTGCTATTCTGCCTTGGACACAGCTGAATATAGACTGAAACCTCCAGTAACTGTGAGCTAAATAAACCTTTCCTTCCTTCATTTTGGGTATCGGGTATTTATCCCAGAAATGAGAGAAGAGTAACTAAGACGTAAGAAATTTGCCAAAACATAAAATTCTTATTTTTTTACTGGTAGTACAGTCTTAAGCATAGCACTGTAGCAAAAATGGTTTCTCTAAATTGACAAATTTAGATGTGAAGTCATACAGGATGCACATGATATAGTAAGAGATATAATTAGCATAAAGCAAGACAACACACAGCTCAGATAAAGAACTATGTGAGCTGGGCCTACAGCTGGCTATGAATCAGCTGAGGGGAGGGAATGTGAGAGGATGAGGCAAGTATGTTGGAGGTGTGGGCTCACCGGTTATCTCAAATCTAGCCTGGCTACAGCAGGAATCAGAGGCAAGAGTGAGCTACTAAAAAGAGACCAGGTTGAATGTTCACACACTCTGGAAGGGGAAGTGTCATATGAAAGCTATAGTATAAGGAAGGAAAAGAACCACTCACAGCCAAAATTCAGAAAAAGACTGAGTGGGGAACAGACAGCACAGATGTGAGGGAGATTACCAAAGGAACTCAGTGAGTGACTTTCTCTGGAGATGAGAGGCACACAGAAGAAGAGTGAGCAGAGAGGGTAACTGCACCAGGTCCCACAATGTTGTAAAGGTGGGGGGGGGGTAGGCCAACTGAAAGAGGACATGCTGATCCTTGGGTGTCATGGGTTCAGGCCAAGACAGGAAAACTGTAATGTCAGGGAGGCACAGGCAAAGATGTCTGCCCAGAAAGGCCCAGGAACAGAAGGACTGCTGACCCTAATTTCAAAGGAGGAGCAAAACAGCCAAATTCACTGGTTTCTATGACTTGCGTCTCTGACCTGCCAGAGACAGCTTATAGGCACAGGAAGAGCCCTACCTAAAGTTCAGCTCCTCAGAAAGCCTCTGCAAGTCACAGTATCTGTGCTACCATCCTGGGCAAAATCTATGCTAGGTCTGTATTGATTAGCTGGTGTTACTAGGTAGCTATTAATGATTTGTTTGTGTATGTTGCACAGTAGCTGGCTAGAGGCATTATCTTATTTCTCCCTGTCCACCTCCAAAAAGGATAATGGAATGCAGGCAAATGCAGATAATGCATTTCCTAGACCCTTTCACTCTGTGCCAAGTACTGTGGGTGCTAAAATGGCTGCTGAAGAAGGAAATAGTTCCATCTCCCAGGTCTCTAGCATAAACTATATTGCCTCATGAGTTGTCCAAAGTTGTTATTAGTCTCAATCCTGAACAAAACAGAAAATCCGCAAAATGTAAGAATTTTCAAAGGAAATGTGAGAAGCTAAATGGAAAAAGATTATACAGGGTCATAAAATTAGAAATAATTTCTCTTATTAATATTTCCTTACATGGAAAGCAAAAAGTGTATCTGTTAGACAATTAAATCATGCCGTGAAAAGTGCTGATACTTAGCAATTGATCTGGTTGTTCTATGTAATAGTAATATTCCAAAGCCCATCATTTAAACATACTGTGAATTACTACATTACCAAGATGCTGACTTAATGAAATACTCTAATCCGTAGTCTAAGTGAAACCTCAGAGGATAAGATAAATTCTATATGATATCCATTCTAGGGTAGAAAGTTTTCTCACAGAAGTAGTTACAGACTCAGAGATGACTGAACCACGATCTTGATCACTCAAAAATATTAAAACTGCACATGCCTGTAAGTCTCTGGTCAGCTCTAACCTAATACCACATGACCATCAGAGCACATTTAAGCCCCAGAAGTCTGTGAAATATAGATTCTTATAGAGATTTTTATCTTATGGTTAAAAATAAGGATTGCGGGTCTGAGCTGGAATTAGTATTAACCACAGAGCTAGTCAAGTAACTTAGACTCTGGGTTCTAGTTTTCTCATTCACAAAATTGAGGAAACATCTGTGACCCATGGCTGATAAGGGAAACAGACAAAGTGATATGCTAAGAAAGTTCTAGACACAGGGTAGGTATTAAATAAAAGTGAATATCAATGTTTACCTTGATAGAATTTCAGAAAACTGATTTGCAGGGAGATAAGGGTCTTGTTCAAGTCTGAAAGTCTCTATTTTTGCAGAATTTTTGAAACAAGGGTCATATCATTTTGCTTAGGCTGGTCCCAAGTAACTCTCCTTGCCATAGACAACTAAGTAGCTAATATTATTGTACAGGTACACACCAGTACACTGATTTGATTTTACTTAAAGTTATGTTTCTTTATACTAGCATGGAATACCATGGAGAAAGGAGTCGGCCTGCTACACAATGAATGTGCTTAGTATACTGTTGTGTATAGGACTGGAAGGTAAATACCCCAGGCACTATGGCTGGGCAGACTGTAGATCCTACAGCCATGCCAGCACTATATAAACCACCATTCTCCTGAGAAAGTGACAGATAAACAACAAAAGTTGAGCTCAATCATCTTTCTACTGTGTCATGTCCTGCTCACATCTGTGGCAAGCATAGATCAAATAATGGCATAAAACATCCCTGAGCAGGAGCTCCAGGCTGAGGGAGCCCACTGGGCAAGGAAGCTGGAACTCAAAGGGCCTAAGCTATTTCTCATCACAGGTATAAAAATAATTTTAACCATAAAAATTAACTGACCTGTAAGGGTAAGTCATTATGATGATCCATAACACCTAATAAGTGAGAGAAGTGTACAGTACTTAAAATAGCCAGCCAAAACCAGAAAAGCATTTGAAAAATCTACCTGTCCTATAGATGGTTTCTTTTTTGATAAAAGAAAGGAAAAGAAAAGAAAAGAAGAAAGGAAGGAAGGAAGGTCCTCTGAATGAATCTCCAGGGAATCCTTGCTAGTTTCCATCCTAACAGTCTGCAATGACATAGCTCACGCAGCAAACTTTGGGCAGAGGCTTGCCGTGGCTAGTGTGTTACTTTCTCATACCATTACGCCTTATGGCCATCAGTTCACACTGAGCCTAATCCAACAGAATGAGAGGCATTTGTAAAAGGCTTTTAGAGAAAGGAAAGTCTACTGCAAAATGTACAGTCTTATGTTACACACGTTTGAGTCCATGTGTTTCAAGGGAGGCTTTGGGACATTCCTCACATGTCTTTGCTTCAACATACTGAACACAAACTTTCAAATGGTTACTCCCACAGCAATTCAGCCTGTCATGTGCTGATATTTGCTAAGGCATGAATGTTTCTAACTCAGTAAGTAAAACTTCGTGAGTACATAACAAAACATAAAAACATAACTATTTCTTCTGTTTCCTTTTCTCTGTGAAAACAGATAAAGTCAAAACTTATCCTAGCTTAGTTTTTCCTTTGCATAAAATGTGAAGAATGTAGAATCCCTCACCAGGGAAAGCAGGATTGTATTAAAAATAACATGTGATTACACTAAAAGCGTATTATTTGGAAAAGAAAGGGAATACATCATGTTATTAAAATGTCCCACTTTGTTTCTAAGTAACAGAATCTCTGTGGTCAAATAAACTTACATTAAACTATCAGCTGATACTAGCAAATCTTTCTGTAAACTGGAATCAGCTTAACATTTGTTTATTTAGTATAAATTAGAAATTACATACACAAATACCAAATTTATATGTGAACCATTTAAAGGTTAATTCAACTAATATTCAACACCCAGAAAAAAGAATGCATTATAAGTTAGAAGGCTATTTTGGGGCAGTAGTTCTTAACTATCTGAGAATCAAGTGAAAACTATGATTTTTCTCTGCAGAAAAACATCTGTATAAAAACATTTTATGTCTCAAAAGATTTATAAAATCTTTCCACAAATCCTACAGGGATCCATCTACTCAAGTTAAGAATCCCTGTTTAGAGCAAAGGCTTAATAAACTTAAATTTTACCATGAATATTTTATTACAGTAAAGATAAATCAAAGGATTAAAAGTAAGGTAAGTTGCTTTATTTGGCTTAATTTTAATTGTTCATTCCCATTCCTTTAGTAGTATTTTCAATACTACACAAAACTTAAAAGAATACAGTAAACAAGTTTATACCTTTTACCTATGTTCACCAATTAATACTTTGTCAGTTCATCTGTCTTTCCTACTATATCCATGTCTGCCTGTCCATTCTCCCATCTAGTTATATACTTGTAATTATATCCATCTACCCTTCTATCTATACTTGTATCTACAACTGTATCCAATGGTCACCAGTATATATCTGCATAATTATTTTTATCTATCCACCTGTCTGTACACTTATATCTATAACTATTATCCATTCATCTCTCTAGCCATATAGCTGTATTTATGAATATGTCAATACGTCCTGATGGGCACTCATCCCTCTATTCATCGGCATAGGATGGCCATTTAAATATACTTTTTAGATATCCTGATACCTCACTTCCAATACTCACATACAAACCATCTAAGAAGAATGACATCTTCTTACATAACCATGAGACAATTATCACACCAAATCTAAGAAACTAAACATTGACATAGTATTATCATACATATGGTATGTATTATGGACAGAGTTATTCCAATAATACCATATACTGCCATATAAGAGGTTCAAAACCTAATCAAGGCTCAGAGACTGTTGCTAGCCATTTCTTCAAGAAGACCTGTTTTGTTCTGGTAGAAAATAATGGTTTAAAACACTCATCTGGAAGCTAGACATATTCACTGTTCTCAGGTCCTCTCAGTGGAAAGAGCTGGAAATTTATTTAAAACAAAAATTGATATTAATACTGATTCTGCAAAGCAAACTTACTTTTGATATATTCTTGAAAAAAGAACTGAGGGGCTAGGGAGATAGCTCAGTAGAGTAAGTGCTTGCTTGGCAAGTGCAAGGGCCTGAGTTCAATCCCCAGTTCCGCCAAAGGGGGGAAAAAAAAGAAAGAAAAAAGAACTGAGATTTACTTTCATGTAGGATGTCAGAGAAAGTTTTATGAGACAGTTTTGAAGTTATGTTACAAATACACACTTTGACATAAAATTCCTTGATTTTTAGAAAAAATGTCACACACTTCTCAAACAGCTTCAGGGTGAATGCTGCCCATAATTCATGACCTATAGTGTCAGTTAATTACAAACCAAAGTGCCCAATCCAGCATGAAGAACACTAGAATACGAAAACTCACAAACTTCCACAGGGCAATGGGAGAATGGATAGGCAGACATGGATATAGTAGGAGACAGATGAAAAAAACTGACAAAGTATTAATTGGTAAACATAGGTGAAAGGTATAAACTTGGAGGTTTATTTATCCATTCCTGACCTATCCATTCCTCCATAGAGCTTTCTATGTATGCAAAACCTTATGCTGTGTATATTTATATCTTAAGATTCAACAGTATCAATCTTCAGATAGTATTTTTGTGGCACACTTCCTTGCAGCCTACACTCAACAGGAGTCCCCCCAAACTCTTATCCTACATTTTTTACCCCACAGCACCCTATTTGTTGGATGAACAGATGGTACATGATCTTCCTTATAGTTTACTACTACATAAGAATGTTACACAATCCATTCCAATTCCTTTAAAAGGTCCATACTAGCTAATAAACAGAAAACACAAACTGTTGGAAGGCACTGCATGTGTCCATAGCCCATCTCTGCTAGCTATATATAACTCTTGTAATACCTGCCTTATCTATTTTGTTTTTAATTTTATACAGATGGTTTCTAAGTTCCTTCCTTGTTTTGATTTGTATTTGGACTTCTGACCTCTTCTGTTGATACACAGAGCTGTATAGAGTTGCAGAAATCATATGTGACCCTGGCATTAGTAACTTATTTTTATTTTTATTTTTTTTTGCAGAACCGGGGATTGAACTCAGGCCTTTGCGCTTGCCAGGAAAGCACTTATTCCACTGAGCCATCTCCCCGGCAGTAACTTATTTTTGCTGTGGCCAGAACATAGAGGACCAAGAGAAAAAAACTAATTTGCACTGAAATTCCATTAATGACAATCAATGTTTCTATTCATGAAGTATCAGCACAGAGAATATTACTTTATCAGTTTTGCAACTTATCTTCTTGCTTGCAATATGAGACACTTACTCATGGCTTAATAACTAGTTCTTCCAAATAGGTGCTTTAGACTACTGAGCCATCTCTCCAGCCCCAACTAGTTCTTTAATAATATTTAGATCAAAATTCCATAAGAAAAAAAAAAATCAAACATGTACCATAGAAAAAAACTGGACCCTTCCATGTAACCCACAAAGGAACCAAAGACAGAAGATCTTGTCTTCATTATACTTAGGCAACAAGAGGCCCACTGTGAAGTTATGCACCACAATGAGTAACAAGGAAAGCGTTACCTCAATTCATTTCTGCTGTACCTGGCCTAACAGAGGTGAGGTGAAACGTCCCATCACACAGCAATACAATGCAGAAGGGCTGGGTCCAGGGCCATTCATCTACCACTCTATTTGCAGAACAGATGAACAAGCCAAACATGCTACCTGCACCAGCATCATATTACATGGTCTTTCTTGTCCCATGATTCTGACCAAACTGCAAAGACTAACTTAAACGACGTCACAATGGGGAGGAAGAGAAGGAAGTTGTAACATACCGTTAGAGAAATACGAATTGCCTCCTACTTCCCTAAGCTAAGGGAATTGGGCTCTGGTGGACAATCTGAACATATGGGAGCAGAGAAGCAAAAACACACATCCTTCTGACAGAAGCCTAATTACAGACAATTGTCTTTCAAAAACAGGAACTATGTATGCACTGGCAAAAGTTGATTTCTCAAGAGAGGATGAAATCTTGTATTCTAAATATAGCAATTCTCTACCTCATAAAAATGCATATATATGACTCCGAACACAGACACCAAATGTTCACATGAGTTATTTAAAAGTTAATTACCCCAGTTAAATAAATATATAACCATACATTGGTACTCAAGTGCTTTGAAACTTGAATTTGGTACTCAACGTATTTTGGTGCAAACATTATGTCTCAGTACTTGTCATTTCTCTGGTGTTTGACACACAAGCTAGAACTTGTAGGTATCAATTGGCTTGTGACTCATTAACCTTTCCAGCCAAAACAATTTATTTGGCACTCATCATTTCTGGTATTCACTGCAACTCCCAGAACAAGTAAATGACAAAATTCCAAGGTATCATTATATAAGCAATTTGTGATGTACTCCTACAACCAAATACTATATATAAGATAAATGAACTACTTGCTAACCACAATGGTAAGGGTGTCTCTCAAAAACATACTACTGAGTGAAAGAAGTGAGACACAAAACAGAGGTGACAGTATATTCCTTTTATGTAAGGTTTAAGAAACAACCTTTTGTGTTGATATCAGGCAGTTGCTTCCCTAAAGAGGATAAGGAAAGTTTGGGGAAATGCTGAGATATCTTAATCTTGTAAGAATTCATTGATTTTTAACATTATATGTTTACATCTTTGCATTTGCACTTAAAAAATTAAAAAGCAAAATATTGTGTAGGACAAACAGAATTTTACTCAATAGTTTCCTATTAATGACTATTTTGTGATGGAATCAGGCAAATGCTGGAAGCTGTGGGCACAAGGATTAATACAACCCAGTTCATACCTTCATTATGCTTCTGATTTATCAAGTTAACAGATACATTGCAGCTAAAATATAATAGAATAAATGAGAATAAGAGCATTTTGACCCAAACAAGACAGCTGCCACCCCTCAGGGACTTGAGGCTGAAGCAGCACATGAGCTATGCTGAGGGCCAGCAGTACAGGAATGCTGAGGTGACTGATGATCAGAATCAAGGCCCAGAGATGAGTGTTTTACTTATGTGGGGGGAAGATGAACATATGGCTAGCAACCTGTAGATATGAGACACAAGAATTCTCTCTTTATGGGTATAGCTGATTCACTTCAACAATCTGTGCAGCTCTTGAGAGTGGGAACAACAGATTCTTTATAAAAAGAGGATCAGGTTCTTCAAACCCACAAAAAAGCTCTTTGGAAATAGGCTGGCTCCAAATTCACACAAAAATCAGGGGATCTTCTGGGGTCACCCACAGTGATGAGTCTTTATCCCTGGAGTAATGCAAATGTTCACTCTTAAATTATTATGTCTTAATGAATGTGAGAATAAGGCAATCTCTTGAAGTGAGTGGAAAATGGGACACAAATGATGATTCCCTTCTCTCAAACAAAGGCACTTTCTCTGCTCTCAGGTCTCCTCAACAGCACATGAAGAATTCTCAATGAAGGCACAGCTAAGACTCTCTTACAATAGGCAAGCTGCACAAATACTGGAAGGAATCACCTGGCTGCATATGTCTATTTCGTACTGTATGCTGTGTCCACAGAGCAGTCATGGGTCTGGTCTTCCCTTCCCCTGATATGCCTGTGGCAGGGTTAAGAGCTTGTTTAAAAAAAAAAAAAAAACTTGAGAAAGATGTTTAATGTAATAGCTTTGATCACTAGAAGACAACAAAAGCATAGTTCCTTTCTCAGGGACATTAGAGTTTGGGCTTATACATCTATACTGTTGAGACTCTGTACCAAGAGTGATAAATATGAATCCATTCAGAGTGACTTCTGAAATTGTAATTTATTCATAAGTGTCTATTCACTTACAAATCTCATAAAGTATTTTTTTTTTCAAATCAGGTACTTCTTGAGTGACTTTGACTACAATTTTAATGGCCAGTTGCCATGCATTATTAAACCCTTCTTTTTCCTTCCAAATCTTCCAGTAGACGTCTAGAGTTTAGCTAGAAGTTTTGGCTACGATACAAACAGTGATGGAAAACATATGAGCAGTAACAAGTTTTAATCTCGCTCCTCAGTACTAACATGGACTAATCTGTGGAAGCAGTTTATTCCACTGTCACCCAGGGTGCAGACACACAAGGGGCTGTGGTGTTTTTTCTTGTAAGTGAGGCACCTTTTCATCTTTTCTTCTTAAACATTGTCTGAGAACACTTAACTTATAGATAAGTAGTATAGGGTGGATAAATTCTACTTTCAAGTGAACTACTGTCTTCTGACAAGGTATGTTTTCATGTTTGTCTTACATGTACACTGTACTATTCCTTTTTAGTCAATACTAAGGAGACACTAATGTGATTAATAAATGTCTGTAAATAATATGGTAAAATTTAAAGTTTTCTTTATAGTTTCTTTAAAAAGTAGCTAAATTTGTAGCTAAAATTACTCTAGTTTGATGCTTTATATCTAATAAATTTTAAATATAATTATGTGCTTCTTAAAATGCTAAGTGAAAATCTGTTATGCTTCATTAGAAATATTAACATGATTTTTAAAATCCTTTGATAGACATGTTCTTTTAGGAAAATAACATTAAAAAGTACTGATACTAAAATCTAGGGTATTACAGATATATTAAATGATGTAATAACTATTTTTTCAAAGTCTAAAAATATATGTTCTAATGTGTTTTTAAAATGTCTGTATCATCCAAATGTCATTTTTACTTACAAATTTGAATTTTTTTTATAGTACACTTACTTAGACAATGAAATAGTACTAGACAGTTAAAATAGAAATCTATGTAATTGTAAGCAATAATTAACCAGTTCCATATTCCATACAACAAATTGAAGATTTCTTTTTGTAAAATGTAGTCAGAATTTAACACATTGCAATATTTTCTCTATCCTTTCCAAAGTAAAAATTTTATTAAATCTTAAAGAATTAAGCAATGTATTCAGTAGTCTATTCCCTAGTAATCATAACAGCCCAGTGTTCTTCATGTTCATCTGTTCAGAGGTGTGGCAGGCAAAAGACAGCCACATGCTGTTGAGATTGAGTCATAAAGAACCTGAGGGGGTTTATCATTCTAAAAATAAGGCAGTTTAACTTCTCATTATTTAGAGGGGGGGGGAGAAACTACAAGAGGGGTAGACACAAGTTTACAGACTCATAAAAGCGTCTTGATGTTTTTAGTTTGTTTTTGGCATTAAGCAATATAGTGTGGTAGTGAAAAGAAAGGAAATTATGTAGTCTCTTGTTTTTCATTTAACCATTTCATTAAATTCAATATTATTATACCTGATCTGAGGTCTGAGGCAAAATTGATTAACTTTATAAGCACACATTAAGATACTGCAGGAAATAGATAGCTGGAGAGCCTAGAGTTTTTTGTCTTTTAAATAACAGCTAGGTTGCTAGCCAGACTTTCTTAAATGGTGGGAAAAAAAAAACCCAACCAGACAAACTAGTCTATAAGGAAAAGAAGACCAAAGTTCTTTAATCAGAATGTTATTTACACTTCTAAAGTAAAATGAATTATTTCTTAAAGTACTGTTTTAAAAGCATCAGTGTCCATGAACAAATGGTACTATAAGTTAAGTTCTGAAATGCATGCTTGGACTTTGAACTTACTAGCTTACAAGGGGGTGCCTTGATTATACCTGCATGTAGTCTGCACACTGCCTTGAGATATGTGGGGCATGTTCTGTCACATTTACACCATGAACCCTGCAGGCAGTACCTGCATTTAAGGAAAAAGGAAAAGTCGCCATGTGAACCTTTAATTTGAGAATTTAAAAGCACAGCGACTTAAATTTACCTAATACAGTCTAAAAGGAAATACCATTTCACTTAGACAAATTTTCCATTCCAAGTTTGTGAACTAGTTAAGTGGTAAAAGGGAAGCTTATATACTTAGTTAAAACAAATCCTGTTATGAACATTTATAAAAACCTGGCTGTCTCATCCAGAGGCAAGTCTGTTTATTGTCTAGAAGTAACTAGGAGATGAAGATCCACTGAAGAGGCTGTAAACACAGGGAAAAACGCCGCCAGGAAGGAGGGAGAAAGCTGCTTCAGCTCTACTGTTCCAGGGAGATCTAGCAGCCTGAAGCCTGTTTCTTCTCTATAAAGACAGTGCCCTGGGAGGAATGTCTCAGGGGCCTCTCTTTACTTTAATGGGCTGTGATTTATTAGTAACAGCAGCAGCCCTGGATTAATATTCCAAATAGTCTTCTAATAAAGATTTTGATTTCAAAATCCAGAGAGAGCTTTCTATGAGTAGAAAACACTAGCAAACTTCTAAATCAGGAAAATATTGAGTCTTCCAGAGAACAAAACATAAATATTTTTTAAGGTCTTAAAAATAGCACAGTCTAAACACTGCCAAAGCTAATAAAATTGAGCTTGAACTATATTATAAAGTCAAATTTTTAAATAAAATGGAAAAGCTTATCATTTAAAATAACAAATAATAATACTGCATAGTAAGAGAAAGCACTGCTATATAGTGTTCCCTTCTAGACATTCTAATCTTTGTCTCTTAGTAAACAACTATGCACCAGGGACACAGAGAGGCGTGGGCCTACACTGGGGCTTACCAAGCTGTGGCACAGACCCAGCCATGTCAGACAGTGTTTGAATGATCAAGTCCTCAAGGGACCAAAGTTGGCCTGACTCTTTCAGTCTCAAAATGAAGATTTTTGTAGCAGCCACAGTTGGATGACAGTATGCAATGATGCCTTGAGGTGGTATGCTTCCCATGAGTACTTTCTCTACAGCTGTACAATAGTGGGCCAAAATGTTCTGGAACCTTCACCACTAGCAAGGGCTTTCAACTAACTGGCAGGCCCAGCTGTTATAGGCAAGAGCAACTGCAGTGCTGCCCTTTCCTAAAGCCAGCATGCACAAGTCTTAGTTGCCCATTTCATCTTACTTCAGCTTTGCAGAAAGGAAAGGAGGCTTTCATGAAAGGTGTCAGTCTAAGCAAGAAGACATAGAAATGGAGGGGTCCTACTATATGTTTTGGGGATGTGTGGTGAGCTGGTAATGTGTGGAAGAAAAGCACTATGCTGCTCGTGCTTCTGCTCCACATTCTGATTCTCACACCTGATCTGAGGTGTGAGATCAGGCTGCTCCTCAGCCTGAACGTCCAGCCAGCACTGGGGGAGCTGTCCTGAGTCACTGAAGCAACAAGTCTGAACAAAGCTTGTGGGACTCAACATGTGGTATGCACAGCAGCAAAGCCAGTCCTCACTCCAGCTGCCAGGCCACAAGGAAAACCAACATGTGTTTTTGGCATCCTCTTTGGAACTTTTAACATATTCCTGTTGTTACACATAATTTTTTAAAGTTCCATAGTTTTTTCTTAGTTTCGTATTTCAGGTATATTATGTGCTGGGTTGGTTTTTTTTTCCTCCCCTACACTACAAAGCTGAAGCCCAAAGTTTCAATGGGAAAACACTTACCCAACCAATTGAAAAAAAAATCATAAAAATCTTCACTCCTTATAAACAAAAACATGGGGTTCATCCTCAATAAACTATAAACTTCAAAATACTTTCCACATAGGTGCTTTTGTTCAACCTTTTGGACAGATATGAAAAGTTTTACATTATACACCTTTAGTTCTATCATTTGTGATATCCATCTAATGCTAAAGAAGGGGTACAAAAAGGCCAACATTCATATGTAGGAACAATATTAAGGTTCTGCTGGCATACTGATATTTCAAATATTTTGAAGCAAGCCCAGTATGGTAGCCCACGCCTATAATCCCAGCACTTCGGAGGCTGAGGTAGGAGGGTTGTAGTGAGGGAGAGACCAGACTGGGCTACAACGTGAACTCAAGGCCGGAATGAACTGCATAGTGAGACTATGTCTCAAAAAGACCAAAAAAAAAAAAAAAAAAAAAAAAAAAAAAAAAGGCAATATAATTGGGTTTTTTTTTAGTAGTACCTAGAATTGAACTCAGGACCTTGCGCTTACCAGGCAGGTACTATGCTGCTGAGCTGTATCACTGGCAAGCAAAATAATTTTAAAAACTAAACAAAAAAAGAAAAAAAAATGTTTTCCTTATAATTTGACCATTCTTCATCCTGGGTATTATACTCTACACATTTCAGATGCATCTATGATTTTATAGATGTCTTTAATTTTAGTGATCTAAAATAGTGAGTGAGGGTTATAAAGAGAAAAGGGACATACGGTAAAGAATATCACTTTCAAAGCTCTGGAGACCAACATCTAGTGTCAAAATCATCTGACTTGTAGGGTCAATGTATATAGTTGACATTCTCTTTGACTGTTCTGTTTACTAATTTAGGCTCTTTTATTCTTAGTTTTCCTATCAATATACCTGACATTCAAATGTTAACATTAACACTCCCACAGTTACCTGACAGTAGCTGATTAGAAATTGTGGGTATGTTTTCAGCATGGAGATGGTGGAAAGGAGAGGAAGGGAAAGGAGATGTGCTCTGCCCACCATTTAGCATCCCAACATCACACTTGGGCACAGTGGCTGCTAAAGAAGTGCTTGCTGAGTAACTCCAGCAGCCTCAAAACAAGCCATAAATAGGGCCTCAATTGACACTAATTGTGAAAGTCTCATAGCACCCTAGAAGAAAGAGCTAACATTTATAAAACACTAAAGGATAAATCGTAATCAGGAATAAGATGTGATTCAGCTAAGGACCAAGAACTGAGTTTCTAGGGAATAAATATTCTGGAGGTTGAACAAAAGTTGGGTACTAAACACCAAGAAGCCCGGACCACAGAGAGGATCTGAGGTCAAAGAGCACAAGGAATCAAAGGTAGGCAGGTAGCTGAAAAGGAGAGACAGGAAGAAAGAAATAATGAAAGTGAAATCCAGGTGACCTTTACCAGGATCCATATCAGAACTCCCAGAATGACCAAGAAGGAAGCCCTACAGAAGCAACAGAAAAGGAGTCACCACAGCAGGTAATTTTCACCACTAGTGAACTGCTCTCAGCACCACCTCTCATTTATATGCACAAAGCTGACCACACACTCACCCTCCCCATCGAAAATACTATAGGTGCCCCTTTTCATACAGATATACAAAGGACAGCAATTTGTCTTTTTGGACAAATTGAGTAAATCTGGCTGAATAGGAAGAGATGACAGTATACGCCTGTGAAGCTACTACATTTCTGAATTAAGAGAACCGAACCCTCCCATGGAGACTGTCACATCACGTGGCACAGAACAGGGAGTCAGAATACATGAGCTGTAGCTCTGGATCCATTTGTATTTGGTTAGTGACCTGGGAAGAAGTCACCAAGATTTTCGTACCGCATTTCCTCTTATAGGGAAGAATGCAGAATAAGCTGTGAGTTAGTACCTCCAGAAAGGAAGCACAGGTGGGAGGCTATGGTTGGTTTTAAAATAGGATTCAGTATAAGATTATTAAAATATAAGAAGTTTTTCTCATTTTTATATATATCCTGTAATCTCTTCCTTATGACAGAGATATCAGACATATTTTACCAATGTTGGCCAGCTACCCAGTTGGTAATAATTAAAGGTAGGATTTTCTAACACTGTTCTGGTGATTAAAACAGACATGTCATATACAAATTTGCATTTTAACTCATTCATTCATCCATTTATTTATTTATTTTTTCCTATACTTCAGAAAAGGGTCTATAGGGTGTTCAAGGGTCTCACTACTAGACTGGACTCGGGAGTGATTCTCCTCTTTATAGCCTCCTAAGTGCTGGGATTACAGGCTCATGCCACCACGTCCAGTCTCAATCCCTGTCTCAGTGTGCCCTGGGGGTGGGGCTGGCAGAGCAGGCCAGGGGATCAAACCCCTGAGCCGGCCTGCAGGTGCTTTAATCGGCTAAGCTATCTGGCCGGCCCTAGTTCTTATTCTTAAATCAAGGAAAAACTATGCCCATGAAGAGATGCTTGAGCAGAGTTCTGGAAAACAATAACCAGTCAGGATAACTCACAGATCGGGGCAGTGGATATTCCTGGCACTGGCCCAGCTCTAACTCATCAGAAGTTTCTCTCAGTCACTGGTGGCACTAGAGCAATGCACTCCTGGTGTACCGTTGTGTGACTGAGACTGTGGGATATCCTGGGGAATCCTCTGCTGTGGCAGTGTGCAAATGCTCTCCTGCCAGGACTTGCTCTCATCAACAGACAGCTCTAGGATACAACTGTGGATTTCATATAGTTTTTGAAAATTCTAAGAAAGTACAAGTTTCATAGGTGATTATTAGCAAACTATATATATATATACCTGCAGGAATATCAGCCATCAGATGGCAATAAATCTGTACTCTGAAGATGTTTGTTAGTATATTCTAGTTTTGTGGAATCTTAAAACACAAGCAAACAAACAACTCAGTTCCATCACAAGCACACAACAATCAGAAGTTGTGGAAAATAAATAAAAGAACAGTTGTGACATAAGACAGTATTGATCAGATAGCAGACAAGATTAGGAAGATAAACATCTTAGTGACACTGTGGAAAAAGTGACCAATGGTAAATGTGAGGCTGGAGAAGGCAAGGAGAGCTGAGCTAAGAAAATTTGCACATGTCATCCCAGGGGAGTCAGCGATAGTGCTTTTAAAGGAACATAGATACTAAGACAATGAAAGGGCTGAAGGAAAGGGTTAAATCTGATGATTTGTTTTTGATTTTAGATTACAAAATTTGTTTTAGTTTTTAGATTATAAAATCTGTTTTAGTTTCCTGATTATAAAATTACTCATTGTGAAATTAAAGAAGATGCAAGTCAACATCAATTCCACTATTAAAGTTTATCATTGTTCAAGCATATTTGTGCCTTTTTTGCATGTTTCTAATATGGACTGATATTTTTACAATTTTTATGACACAAAAATAATATTGTCTATTTTAAAATACTTTTACAAGTAGATTTTTTGGGTTCCAAAGTATTTCATGGAACAAATACATCTTATATTAACTTACTATTCCACTTTAATTCCTGGAATGATTTGTAATTTTTTCTATCAGAAATAATTTTGTGATGAAGATCTTTGTGCACTTAAATTTCCGAGACTAGATTGCAAAAAGTAGAATTAGTGAATGACAAAGATATTTTTAAGACTCTTGAAGCATACTATACTGCTGAATTGCTTGTCAAGATTTCTTCTGTAAGTTTATTCTTAGATTACTTATGAATAGATAAGAATGCCATTATATTGTACTCTTGCCAGCAATGAGAAATATATAGCTGCAGAAATAACATATTTAAACTCTAACTTAATACTCAATGTCTGCTTAGTCCTAGATCAGCCTCCAAGTCAGCATGCAAGAATATGTGCTCTTACTGCTCTTGGCTGTGTGTTCTGCCAAACCCTTCTTTAGCCCTCCACACATCACACTGAAGAACTTAATGCTGAAGGACATGGAAGACACAGACGATGAGGATGATAATGATGATGACAACTCTCTTTTTCCAACAAAAGAGCCAGTAAACCCATTTGCCCCATTTGATCTGTTTCCAACATGCCCATTTGGATGCCAATGTTACTCACGAGTTGTACACTGTTCTGATCTAGGTAAGAGCACAAATTAACTTTAACCAAAAAAAAAAAAAAATTGCTATTCTGACAAAATTAAAATGAGAAAAGTCAACAGTAAGTTTAAAAACCTTTCCACTGACTGTAAAATATTTTTTTCACTTAAATGTTTATATGGAAACTGGGCGTCACAGTACACTCCTATAGTCCCAGTTACCTGAGGCTGAGGCAAGAGGGCAGCTTTTACAAGAAAAATAAAGGGGACAGATGCATGCTTGAGGCCTTAAGCTGCATTCCTGGCACTACTATATATTACAGGCATACATAAACATTTAAGTGGAGACTACATTAAACTGCAAAGTATACCCACATTTATTTCAAAAACTCAGAACAGAGGAAAACAGTTGAGCTATTACAGATAGAACATTTCTTTCTTTTCCCAAAATAAACTGAAATGCTTCACTTTAATGTTCTTCACAGCATTTTATCTCAGTGCATCAGCAGGTTAGACTGCTTTTCAGTAAAATTCTATGGTAAGAAAATAAAGTGCCTGCCCAGAACAAAATCTGTTACACAGAATTTGTGAAATCTTTACAGACATTTAAAAGATAATATGGGCTGGGAAGACAGCTCAGTAGGATAAGCGCTTGCCTGGCAAGCACAAGGCCCTGAGTTCAATCCCTAGTGCTGAAGAAAAAAAAAAAAAAAAAAGACAATGTAAGCTAGGCATGGTGCATGCCTATAATCCCAGCACTCAAGAGGCTGAGGCAGGAGGATCCTTGTGAGTTCAAGGTCAGCCTAGACTATCTAGTGAGTTCAAGGCCAGTCTGAACTGCTGTGAGACCCTGTCTCAAAAAAGACACACACACACACACCCTACACACACACACATAATGTACTATTTTTTTTTCAATGAAGTGATTGAACTATAGAGTGTCTTTAAATTTACTAATAATTCTCTGTTTAGTATTTTTTTGTAAAGTATTTCTGATGAAGGAGCTTGAAAGAGCACACTCACACCCTGTTCATGGACATGCATGTGATAGGATTACACATCAAGAACTGTTTTTGGCTGTGTTCACAAGAGGGGACACTGAGAACTGCCCCACTGTGCAAGCTGAGGTCTGGCCCAGGTTGCTACTCAGACTGATGGCCCATCACGACCACTTCCTGAGTCCATCTGAGAGGATGGGACAAACACCTTACTGGCCCCATGACATGACTATGAAAGGGCCTGGATGCTTATCACTCCTCCTTAGGAAATGAAACACTCTTCAGGGCCTCAGTCTCACAGGAGCAAGGCTGGGGTAAGACAGGAAAAATCTATGTTACTAAGCTGATCCTTTCTAAAAAACCTCCATCTTCCTACAGGACTTCCATTCATTTTTCTAAAATTTAATCTCTCTCTTTTTTAATAAGGATGGCAAAATAAATTTATTCTGACAAAACTGACTCTACCTTTTAACTCATCAAGTTATTCCCAACTTCCCACTTCTTTTTTTTTTTTAAATTAGTTTTCTTTATTTATTTTTAATATTTTATTTGTGTGTGTGTGTGTGTGTGTGTGTGTGTGGCCAGCTCAGCCCACCAGGGGGCGGGGCTGGCTGGCATGTGGTGCTGGGGATTGAACCGCGGTCCCTGGGCTTTGCTAAGCTTGTTCTAAGTAGGCGCTTTAGACCACTGAGCCATCTCACCAGCCCCTCCCACTTCTTACCTATTATTAAATTTCTGAAAGTCATTGCTAATTTTAAAGTATAGAAGGAAAAATAAGCAGGGCTACACAGTAAAACTAAAAATACCTGGATATTTAATTCTTTTATTTAGGGATATTAAACACACAATTATTTGAGGAGGAGGTTAAAGAAAGTTATACCAAAAGTATACAAACAGACTGGGACATAGCTCAGCAATGGAGTGCTTCTCTAGCATGTGCGGGCCTAGATTCTTCCGCCAACACTTTAAAAAAAGAAGATGGCAAATATCTGCAGTTCACTTGAAAATGTTTAATAGGGAGGAACTGATAAGCGGACAAGTTTAATATAGTCAAATGCTGATGATAGAGAGTAAGTATTGAGAATATGGGTTTTCACTGTAAAATTCTTTCAACTTTCTAAACATTTTCATAATAAAATGCTGGAAAAAAACAAAACCCTCATGCTTATTAGGCATAAATGTTGCATGGAATGTCCACCAATAAGCAGGAGTAAGCACATTCAAGAAGCAGGAGATGGGCCTAATGACTAAAGGTCAGCCATCTGTGGGAAGCAAAACAAGTTATGAAGAACCACCTTGGTACAGCTCCTAATACGGTAGATATTTTCCAGCTTGTCTTTTTCTATCCAAGAGGTGAAAATACTTTGTCTTGTAGTCATGTAACTAATACCTGAGTATTTACACAAAAATGAAATATGCAGTCATATCTTATTCTGAGATGACAAAAGATGGCTACTTATCATATTTACAAAGAGGGATGGGGACTAAAAGGTACCTCTGGTACAGGGTGGAAAAAACATGACTGCCTCAGAGCTAGTACTGTGGGCATTAAATTAAAGATATTCTTTATACTCAGATGCTAACAATAGTAATGCAGGAATAAATATTTGTAAATCAAAAAATTATGACTAATTGGAGATTGATTACTTACAAGAAATGGGTTGTTTTTGATAATGTACATGAAATTTATTTTCTAAGTACAATGTCTAAATTTTGAGTCTCCTTAAAAATGGTCAAGCTTCCATCTCTCATTACTATGGTCTAAACAGCTGCACACAAAGCTAGTATTCATTAACCAAAAGTACACCATATAAACTGTGCTTCAGCTGTCGGTCAGCTCTTTTGCCCAATATTACCCCATTATTCCACCATGAAGTGGGTCAGCTCCCAGACAAGACATCTTGTAAAAATAAATGAGTTACCTGAAATGTCCTGAGGCTTTTCCAAAAACAATGTTTGTGTCATCTGTTACAACTTTTACGTTCTCTGTTATTTAAAGATAACCATGGATTTCAAAATGCAAATCTCTACAATAATCTTAACCTCAGTACAACTCTCTAGCATATAACTTTGGATCTCTATCATATTAGCAATTAAGGCTTCTGCAGAATTCTCTAGTGTCTGCCATATGTTTATTTCTCAGGTTTGACCTCGGTCCCAAGCAACATTCCATTTGATACACGAATGGTTGACCTTCAAAACAACAAAATTAAAGAAATCAAAGAAAATGACTTCAAAGGACTCACTTCACTTTATGTAAGAATATATACTTTTATTTTCAGATGTTTGAGTAAACATCTATCATTGCTGATTATATTGTTTTAGTGTAAACAAGTCAACTTTTCTCTAAGTGGCGTATGACAAAATCCTTGCATTCAGTGAGGTTCTGGTTGATTAAAAATTACAGAATTTATTTAATTAACAATTTAACTCATTTGATGTTTACTGAGTAACAGCCAAGTTAAAAATAGTAGGCTGAGAGTTTATTGGTCCTTAATGAGTTTATAATAAAGTCAGGTAACAATAGTCACTATGTAGTTATTTTATTGTAAAAAAAAAAGTGTAAAATAAGAAAACATTTACTATAAGAAAATATTTATAGCAATCATTAACACAGGGCAGTGATTCAAACCTTTTGGAGACCAAGTGGCCAAACTGTAAACCAAATCCCATTTATTTATTGCCAAGTGGCAACACTGCAATTAAACATGAATACTGAGGTTTTAGTTTAGAAAAACATTATATATTTTGTTTTAAAAGAAAAACACAAAGTGTGCCATATGTTCACCATCACTGGTCTAGGATTTAAAGCAACTAGAAGAGCATACATAATTTATTTATTTTTATTTTTTAATTTTTTTAATGTATTTAGTACAGGGTCTATAGGGTCTCACTACACAGATCTGACTTGTAGGGATTCTCCTGTTTTCAGCCTCCCAAGTGCTGGGATTACAGGCATGCACCATCACGCCCAGTCTCATCCACCATCTCAGCGCACTCCTGGGACAGGGCCGGAACAGCACACCATAAATTTATTTTTTAGTAATACTTTACTTAATAATTAAGACAGGGGGCCTACCCCTTAGCTCAGTTCTTTAAGTGGCTGCTTCAACAAAGCAGTCAGGCTCAGGTAGCTGTGGTTCAATCCCCACAACCCAAGCCAGCGAAACCTGCCCTGAAGGCATTCAGAGCAAAAAAATAAGACAATCAGCAATAACACAATAGATTACAGCAAGGGTTTACTGAGCTTACCCTACTAACTTCAGAGAACAGACACTTATATAGATATGTGAGGCATTATTCTACCATTAGAGGTTGAAAATAAAAAAATATACATGAGCATACATGCACATATATATGTGCATAATTTTAACAGAAATGTTAGAAACATAGCTTATGAATGCTCTTACCACTTCCTCAAACCACATTCAATTTAAAGAATCACAAGATTAATAGCTAATGTCAGACTTAGTACCCAAGCCATAAAGATATTAATTTGTCATATCATAATTTTATTATAGTTTAGAAGTATTACAGGGACTAGGTTCACATATACTTCTGTTATTGACTGGGAAATGAGAATCTAACGGGTATCAGGAGCATTCTTAGGCTTCTTTAACACTCCTTCAGTCAAATTTTATATGGCACTATATTTCAAGATGAATATTTGGAATGAGGTAGACCTGGCCTCTTAAATCATGACTCTACCAGGTGTTTAACAAGCATAGATCTTATACAGTAGTTACAAGATTAAAGAAGCAAATGTATTTAAGATGATCAGCAATTTCAGAGATCTCAGGCTATTAATGAGCAGAATGACCCAATGTACTCATGTAAAGACTTTCTATTTGACGCAAGTTTCCCTATGTGACCCAAGCTAGCCTAAAACTCATGGGCTCAACTGATCTGCTTAGCTTAGCCTCCTGAATAGCTTAGGCTACAGGTATGGGTCACTGCCAGTGTGTAAAGCACTTTGTAGGTATACTGCATAACAACAAGGCATTCATTTACTATCACTTATGATGTCCATCTTAAAAGACAGTCAAAATATTTTAGACATTCTATCAATCTGTTATGCTTCAGCTGCTTACTCAGCACTGGGATTCTTGCACAAAGGATGATACATTTAGAGAGTGAGCAGGATCCAAAAACACCCTCAGGCCTCTTATGGCTCACTTCTCACTGTCATAAAGACATATTCATCATGACCTGCTGTCCTACTTATGCACACTACACTTTTCTTCAGTCCCAGAGCTTCATTTTTTAAAGGGTGAATTTAGGGCTCTGTGACAGCCAGTTCCTCACATAAAAGTCAACACAGAGTATAGCTGCCCTGGAGTCACTCTGCCAGTCTACTGTACTTGGGAAGCATTTGACAGCACTGCATAAAAACTTTTGCTCTGGTTTTATCATTTATCCTTCCTTTTATGCACCATTAGCAATCCCAATAGCATGTTTACCCAGAAAAAAACAAAACAAAACAAAACCCCACGAAAGCCCTGTGCACCATGGCTACATCTCACTGAGGCACATTGTTGCTCTAGGCAGAGACTCAGACCATCCCCTGCAGGGTGGTAACAGGCAAGTCGATTTTCTTCGATGCATCTATCTGTGTACTATTCAAAGGAGAATAATAATTTCTATTAATGTTATGTGACGAAGGCACAATTTACAACTTTTTGTCCTATCAAACTGTTAAAAGTCCTTCCACTTATTTTTTATTGCAGCAAGTAAAACGAGAACATGCTATTAGTCGGCATCACTCTTCAGAAAGGAGCCTATTTTTTTTTTTTTTTCCGGAACCAGGGATTGAACTCAGGCCCTTGCACTTGCCAGTGAAGTGCTTATTTCACTGAGCCATCTCCCCAGCCCGAGGTGCCTATTTTGACAGTTGGCAACAAGATGTCATTTTCCCTTTTCTACTAGGCTTAAAGCTCCTTAGGTGAAGGAAGCCTTTCAGAGTATAGGCAGGTACGAAAGAAAAGTGAGGAAAGAGTGAAGAGCAAATGTACTAATCCAAGTTACTGGGCAGCCAAAATGTGTGTATTTCTGCCACAGGAAAACAACTGTGAAAAACACCACTACAGCATGTTAAATCAGTCTCAAAAGAAAGATTGCTGAAGAACTGAATTTTGGATAAAGTTAGTTAAGAGAAATGAATCCTGACCTGTTCCTTAAAAGGTTCAGATAGTTAGGCCAGGTGCGGTGTTCATACCTGTAATCCCAGCAATTAGGAGGCTGAGGCAGGAGGATTATTGTGAGTTTAAGACCAGGCTGGGCTACAAAGTGAATGTAAGGTCAACCAGAACTGTATAGCAAGACCCTGTCTCAAAAGGCACACACCAAAAAAAAAAAAAAAAAA
>NW_004524888.1:136004-143129 GCF_000260255.1 Octodon degus | reverse complement strand
TTCTACACTTTTCTCCCTTAACATACACACACACACACACACACACACACACACACACACACACAAATGCCAGCTGAGGTTTCTCCATCTTAACATAGCGAGTTGAATTCACAGAGTAATGAATTTCATTCCTCTGTTCATTTCTAGTACCTTGTAATTTTAACTGTGAACCACTCAGGCCCACCTTAATTAGCTATGTATGGGGTGAGACAGACAGAGTGGGGTATGGAAAAGCAATGTGGCAAGCTGACCAGGCAGCAAGCCCTGGTCATGGCTCTATCTGTGCTGTCCCACCCCTCTCCCAGAACATTTTCTTGCACAGTACAAGAGTTTGAATGGCTGTAAGGTACTTAATAGGTATAAATAAGTATATTTTATTTAAGTGAAAATACAGATAAGTAATGCCACAAAACAAATACAGACTATAAATAGAATATCTACCCTTTGCATTTACTGTGTATTTTAAATCTATTCTTTTCTTTCCTACTGCAACAGATAATCTTCCTTCATTCTAATTCAATTACGAAAGTGGGAATAAATGATTTCTGTCCAACAATACCAAAGATGAAGAAATCTCTCTACAGTGCAATAAGTTTATTTAACAATCCAGTGAAGTACTGGGAAATACAACCTGCAACATTTCGTTGTGTTTTGAGCAGAATGAGTGTTCAACTTGGGAACTTCAGAAAGTAATAATGATGTCCACTTAATATAAAATTCAAAAATTCTCTCATTTGGAATACTTGAATGCTATTAATAACTATAAAAAAATTCATAGATGTAGAAAAATCTTTTCCACGTAGAAGACAAAAAATTTCAACAGAATTTTGCCAATCTATTGGTATATAAGTATTAAGAGAAATCGGTATCTATTGTAGTTTTCTGCATAAAATGATTGTGCATAAATCTCTTGCTTCACCATTCCTTTCTCAGTAAAAAGTTAGCATTTAACCCTTTGTTATCTAGTACATTTTAAAAAGAATTGTACTGTAAACGGAATGACTATGGAATATTTGTGCTGTTTCATTTGTTAAAAAATGACAAGAACAGCTGCATGAAGAGTATATTATACTAGTCTGATTCTTTAATAACTTTAGTACTGTAATATTTCGAATCATGGTGAAGTATGACTTGAGATAATTATAATGAAATTCTCATGTGTCATAGCCTGTCTTTTATGTTTAAAACTCTCTTCTTATAATAAAGCTTCCAGTAAGTATTCATTACCAGCTCTACAGATGCTATTAATAAGAGCTGATTTGGAAGCTAAAACACAGTTTTCTTTACATAATTATTACCTATTATCAAACCTTTGTAAAAATGTGTAGTGAGTGTTTATATAAAATATAACTCACATTTTTATTATCAGTTATTATAAGCCTTAAATAGCAAGTCAACTGCTATGTTATGTAACAATGTTGCCTCAACTCCAAGGAGTATTTTCAGGATGTCCCTTTGGAAGATCTAGCTCAAAAGGGTCTATGTGCTATGAGTTCTACATTGATTTGTCTTTTCAAACACTACAAACTGGATAACTGAAGAAACACATTTGAACTTGTACATTATCAAATAAAACATACAAAAACTGAAAATTCTGTGCAAAAGTTATGAGTAATCTCATATGGCTTTTTATTGGCATTAGAACTTATAAAATGAGGAAAACATTAAAATTATTGTTTGAAATAAAACTGTGCTTTGTTTTAATTCCTCTCCTGCCCAAAGACATAAACTTTTTGAAAAACCGTAATTTAAAAAAATCCCTCTAATTTATAGATAACATTTATTAAAGTAGCACTAATGTTTATTATTTTATTAGTATAAACTTTATTTATGAGATCATTACTAATTTCCCATTCAGTACCGGAGATTGAATTTTGGATCTTGCACTTGTCAGACAGATACTTGAGCCACTGAGCTATATCTTGGTCTAATAATCTTAGTAACAGTACTACAATATACTATGTAATTCCATGCTATGAAAGAAATCACATTTTAAACTATTTCAAAAACTGTAATTGTATTCTAACTAGGGATCTGATAATATTAAAAATATATAAAAATTAGTGGAGGATTTGGTTATCAAAGTTAAGAAGGGCAAATTAAGGTCTCTTTTTCCCAGAAGAGTATTCACCTTTGGCCCTGTTAACATTATAGGACCAGATCATTTTTTGGAGTGGAGACCATCTGGCACACTGGAGAATGTTTAGCAGATTCACAGACTCTACCCATAGGCTGCTAGATATATCCATCTGCTGCCTGCCACCATTGTGACAACAATTTCTCTAGATTTCACCAAATATTACTGAGATGAAGAGTGGGAGACATGTCAAAACCTCAACTGGTTGAAAACAACTGCTTTACATAAAATTATTTAATTTCTGAGAGGACATAAATTTGGAAACCTGGAAAAAAACCTGCAACTTTTATGAAGATTATAGATAAAGGATCATAGCATGGTTAAAATAATAAAGGTTACTCATGAGTAATAATAGTACAGAAAGAGAGATGCATGGCTTTGAGTTGCAGATCTGTGCCACTTATGACCGGGGAAAGTCACCTGTTCTTAGAGTGAGAGTCCTCATCTTTAGAGGGGAGAGATGGTGCTACAAAACAATGAAGTTGCTATGAGGACTGAAAAAGCAATACTTATGTATGTAAAATGCTTATAAACCAGAAAGGCTTATACAACATTAGTAACTATGGTAGCAAACAACTACGGATGGATGAGAAAGTGGAGGAAGTTCTGAGCCAAGTGTGGGGGTGCACACCTGCAGTCACTGTTACTCAGAAGGCTGAGACAGGAGAAAGGCAAACTGGAGGTCATCCAGGGCAACAAGGCAAGAATCAGTCTAGGGAAAAAAGAAAATATTTAGTCTGAAAATATAAAAATTACAAGAATAATTATTCTAAAATCAAAATATTTTAAACTTCCAAATGTTTGGGGACATAGATCAGTGGTGCAGTGCCTGGTTGGCAGGTGTGAGCCCCTGAGTTTGATTTCTGGTACCCACAAAAAAAAAATTTCAAAAGTTTTAATAAAGTTAATTTTTCTAAAATGTAACAAAGATAGTAAAAACATGGTATCATCACACTGGCAAGAACAATGTAAAAGTCAAATGATCAATGACACTGGAAAAATACAGTTCTTGAAATTAATAATAAAAACGATGTTAACTCTAAGGTCAGATATGCCATCTTGGGGATTGAACACAGTAGCATTCCACCACTGAGCTACAACCCTAGCTCCTTTCAAGTATTTTATTTTAAGATAGGCTTTCATTAAAGTTGTACAAGCTGGCCTTGAACTTGTAATCCTCCTACCACAGCCTCCCAAACAGCTAGAACTACAGATGTGTGCCATGATCTTTTTCTAAAAAAGAAAAGATAGAGCTGGACGTGGTTGTGTATGTCTATGACCCCAGCACTCAGGGTAGCTGAGGCAGGGAGGACTGAAAGTTTGAGCCCAATCTGGACAATTGAGCAAGATTTAAAAAAAAATTTTAATATACATACATACAATATAAAAATATAAGTAAGGAGCTAGGGATGTAGGTCAGTATGAAAGTCTTGCATTTAATTCAGGAAAAAAAAATTTAATATAGGAAATAACTGCTGAAATCCTTGCAATCAACTTCCCACAGTTAATGTTTATGTTTTCTATCTCTCAGCTGTTAGCCATTTTTGATTTTAAGCTTGTGAAAAACACATCACTAATGAAAATCATAAGCAATCAAAACTGTATTAAAGGGTAGTAGCTGCAGCACCTCTGGCAAACAGAGGCAGGGCCCAGGCATGGTGGTACATTCTACACTGTGACAGCGCAGCGGTTGCTGGGTCGCCATGCGTGGGCGACTCTGACATGGGTGCCAGAGGCTCCAAAGCTTGAGGCCTTTGGCCTTTCCCTCAGGGGTGAGGGGCGGCATTCCGGAGACAGCAGATGCTGAACAAGCTTTGGTGAGGCCTCGAGGCCAAGGGGTGCCCCCCTTCGTGTTCACGTGCGCGGCTCCATGTTCTATGATGAGGATGGGGATCTGGCTCACGAATTCTATGAGGAGACAATCGTCACCAAGAATGGACAGAAGCGGGCCAAGCTGAGGCAGGTGTATAAGAATCTGATTCCTCAGGGCATTGTGAAGCTGGATCTGCCCCGCATTCACGTGCATTTCCCTGTGATCCTCTATGAGGTGTGAGCCTGGTGGGTTAAAGACACAAGCACCTTTGACTCAGTGAGAAACTTATAGGCTCAAGGTGTGGCTTCCATCGAGGAGCCCAGGCTGAGGCTACAACCCTGAATAAACTGTTGGCCCAGAACCTACAGCTGTGAGCAGGGGAGTCCCTCAGTATAAATTGGACATTGGTTTGTGTGTGGACAAGAGATGGCTGGTGGCTGGCAGAGGCATGGCAGAGTTACTAGCACAGCTTCCCCAGCCACCCCTGCAAGAAGTGTGGTAGGGCATATGAGAGTCAGGAGTCTGTGGTTCTTGGTTCCCTGCCTGGCCTGCTTTCTTCCAAGCTTGCCTAGGGCCCAGCCCTACGAAAAGCTACAGCACTTTACAAGCTAAGTCTGCCTTCTTCCAGCCCCTGGGCTTTGGGAGCTCTACAGAAGCAGGAACTTCCTTTACCTCACTTCCTTTATCTCCCAGTCAGAGCATTTCAGCCGTTTGCTACCTAGATTCTTCCTGTATTAGACAGAGGCTGGGGATAGCACCAGCCTGATTCTTCCCACCTACCTGGCATTTGTTCCTATTTTCAGATGGACAGTTTGCTGGCTGTTAGTAAGAATGGGGACTGGTATGGGTAGCTTCTCCCTTTCCCAGGGCTTGGCTAATTTCTCCTCAGTGCAACTAGTTATTGCCCTCTCCTAAGTTAAGAGGGTACAGGCCAGGGTCGGGACAGGTTGTGGATGCCCGTACCTATGGGGAGTTGCCCCAAGCCACCTACTCTAATCCTCCTTGCCTTTGTATCAACCACCCCTCACCCCCAGTTTGGAGGGTCTACACTGTCCTGTAATAAGGAACAACATGCCAGGGCTGGTGCCAGCAGTGCTATAAGAAGCCCGCCACTCTTCCCCTACAGTATTCCTCACCCCTTCTGGATCAGTCAAGGGAAAGTACTAGGGCCCCTTGATAGGGAGAGAAAGGAAAAGCAAAAACAAAAAGAATACTGTACTTAAAATGTGAAGATTTGTAAACAGTCTAGTCCATGCTGATGTTGGGGCAGAGTCTGATTTCTATATAGAAACAACTCTTTTCTTTTAATTCGTTATTGTGCAAGCTCTGTGCTTCTACCGTGGGAAATGGCTTGGGGATGGTGCTCCCCAGCACAGAAAGACTGATGTTATTTGTTTGATTTCAATAAAATTATTTGTAGATCCTGTAAAAAAACAAACAAACAAAAAACTATATTAAAGTTTTCTATTACAAACATATTTTATGGTGAATACAAAATATTATCCACCTGAAAGCCATTAAAGGTTGAAAACAAATTAGTTACTACAACATACTTTCAAAGTATACTATGGACTGGTAACAAAGAATCTTAGTGACCAACTATGTATATTTCCTCCCAATTATTACAATAGAAAATGACCATCAGAATTTATGAAACAAGTGGCCAAGGAGATAGCTCAGTGGAATAAGTGCTTGTCTGGCAAGCCCAAGGTTCTGAGTTCGCTCTTTGGTACCATATACCCCCTCAAAAAGAATTTATGAAACAACAAATGAATTCATGCAACAAACATAATGATTTAAGAAATCAATTATTAGGGCCGGGGAGATGGCTCAGTGGAATAAGTGCTTGCCTGGCAAGCTCAAGGACCTGAGTTCAATCCCTGGTTCCACAAAAAAAAATAAATAAATAAAGCACCACAATATTTTTCTTTCAAAAACAGAATGTCATTCATAATTCTGTTTTTGAAAGAATTCTCAGGGCTGGTCAAATAGCTCAGCAGATTGAAGCACCTGCAAGCAGGCCCAGGAGTCAGGGGTTCGATCCCTGGGCCCACTGTGCCGGGCCCACACCCAGAGCATGCTCAGATGGTGATTGAGACTGGGCATGGTGGCGTACACCTGTAATCCCAGTTCTTGGGAGGCTGTAAACAGGAGAATCACTATGAGTCGATCTAGTAGTGAGAACCTGAACACCCTGTAGACCCTTCCCTAAAATACAGAAAGAAAGACAGACAGACAAGCAGAAAGAATTCTTACCCAGGTTTCATAACCTTTCTAGTCAAATACAACAGCACCTACTGTAGCTGAATGACCAATTCTGCAAAATCTATTTTCTCAAAATCATGTACAAATAACATTAGACAATAATAGTTGATATTTAAAGAACATTTTCAGACATTCTACTAAATATCTTACTTCAATTAATTTAACTTCAAGCTCACCCTAGCTGGGCATGGTGGCACATGCCTGTTATCCTAGTGGGAAGGGTGAGGCAGAAGGATCACTGTGAATTCAATACCAGCCTGAACTACACAATGAGACCCTGTCTAAAAAAAAAAAATCCTCACACTAAGCCTATGACACACTGTGTATGTGTGTGCGCAGGATCAAATTTGATGGGGGATCAAATCCAGGGGCCTATACTAGGCAAGTACTCTACCACTGATCTACATCCTCATCCTGGGTATCTTTATTTAGGATAACTGAGGAACAAAGATTTAAATAACCTGGATCAGATGAAAGATCAGAACCCTGCAGTCTAGTTCCACGCTTTTAATTATGACAGTACATTTTTTTTTTCTCAGTCATTTACATTCTTCTTAAAGTTCTTGGCTCACTGGCTAACATACACCACGCTTTTTTGTTGGCCCTTAGTGACTAATGTGACCAATATTTTCTTTTTTCTCTCTGTCCTTGAGCCCATTTTTCAAATTAAAGATTTTTATATTTTATTTTAATTTTTTTGTTTTGTTTTGTTTTGTTTTTTGGTGCCAAGGACAGAACCCAGGACTTCCAGCTTGCTAGGCAAGCATCATACTGCTGAGCCAAACCCCCAGCCCTAGAAAAGGTTTTTTTTTTTAATGATTGAGTTGTAAGAATTCTAAACACAATTCCCTCATTAGACACATGATTTGCTTTCCTTCTCCCTATCTGTGGCTTTTTAAAATTTTTTTTT
>NW_004524888.1:128756-135904 GCF_000260255.1 Octodon degus | reverse complement strand
TTCAGATAGTTTAGAGGGACAAAAAAGGAAGCTCTTAAAGTTGCTAAGTATTTTGCTACTATCCTTGTTAAACACTGAAAATTCATTCTGTACAAGCTGACAATGAGAAAAGGAGTAAGCTATGTTATTTTGCAATAAAAATGGTTACAAGAGACTCTCTCAGTTTAGGTCTGGAAATTTCCATATCCCAGAATCTTATAGTTCCAGTAGACCAAGATGAATGGTCACATGAGCTCTGAGACATATCACAAAGAACTTGGTCTCTGGTAGAAGTCATTCAGTCATAAGAAATATCCACAGAACTGAGAAGGGGTGGAGCTATTTGTCAGCATCCACTGCTAACTCTCTAATGCCTGAAAATATGCCAAAACATCAGGGGAATTTCATATAGAGTTTTCCTAACAAGCCTGAATTCTGTGAGAAATGACAAACAGAAGTATACAAGAAAGAAAGCTAAATCCTGCAAAAATATATTTGGTATGCACTAAACATAACAGGTATATACTGACCATGTAAATGTACCACCCACTCAAAGACAAGATAGATGGGTCTGTATCTAAACTAAAGGCACAACACCAATCATTAAAGCTTTGCAGGGCCGGCAACATAGCTCAGTGGACTGAGTGCCTGCTTAGGCAAGCCAAGGGACCCGGACTTCATCCCTGGCACCACATGCCATGTCAGCCTCATTCCCAGGCACGCTAAGCCAGCCACTGAGACTGGGTGTGGTGACATACATCTATAATCCCAGCACTGGGGAGGCTGAAAATAGGAGGATCACTACAAGTCTGAGCTATGTAGTAAGACCCTGTACCAAATACATTAAAAATGAAAAAAAATGACTTGCATTGTTCAAACTCAGCAGTACATTTAAAATATGTACAGTAGATCCAGTCCTAGCCCAGGCTCGAAATAAACTACAGGTCAAGCTAAAAAAAAAAAAAAAAGAAATCCTTCATCTTACCTGTGAATTCATATTCTGTAAGTGAAGTCTGGTAAAGCCAGCGTGGTGGAGCGTGTCCTAATCTCAGAGCTCTGGGAGGCTGAGGCAGAAGGTCAGCGAGTGTGAGCCCATGTGGGCAGAAGAAGACACAGTGAGGCCTGTTTGAAAACGTGCTACACAAACTAGAATCTAAACCATGTAATTTTATGATTCTGCTTATGATTTAAATGCTTGTATCTCTGGTCTTGCACAAAATAGAGGTGTGTGCTAAATTTTCTGTTAATAGCTTAAAATCTAGAATGACAGTAAACAACAAATAAAAACACTATGACTAAGCAAAAAAAATGTACAGTAATACTGATTTTTTAAAGCTTAGAATGGGCTAGGAAATTTTTATATGATTGACATGTATACAAATGACATGTCATTATTTCCATAATTCATTACCGTAGAATATCAGTAAATCAAATCAACTTCGTAATCTTATGTAACTTGCTATGTCTTATCCAGGCTCTGATTCTGAACAACAACAAGCTAACAAAAATTCACCCCAAAACCTTTCAAACTACAAAGAAGCTTCGAAGGCTATATTTATCCCACAATCAACTAACTGAAATACCACTTAATCTTCCCAAAGCATTAGCAGAACTTAGAATCCATGATAATAAAGTTAAGAAAATACAAAAGGATACATTCAAAGGAATGAATGCTTTGCATGTGTTGGGTAAGTTTTTGAAATGAATTATAATCATGAAATTATAATCAATATGCTAATGTAGAAGACTTTATTATCATTGATAACATAAGGATAATTTCCAAAACTAATGTTTAAATATTTGCTTTAATAAACCATTTATAAATAAATTCAAATATAAATAAAATTCATAGCACTTAAAGAAAATATGGTCTTTAATACTGTATCTTTGTCTTGAAAGTCTCCTTTGAAATATCTAGTGTTGATGCTATTTTTAGAACTGGAGCCTAATTAATAAAATCTATGTTGTTATTTAAGGACAGTATTTTTATCTATAAGTACTCAAATATAACGTACTAAATTAATTCAGATAGTATATGGAATGTAAACCTTACTTTTGGTTAACGTTTTTAAGATCAATGATTTAAGATGGGCATGGTGCTACATACCTGTAAACCCAGCACTCAGGAGACTGAGGCAGGAGGATTGCTGAGTTTGAGGCCAGCCTGGTGTACACAATGAGTTCAAGGCCAGCCTGAATGATAAAATGAGGGACACTACCTCAAAAATACCCCGAAACAAAACAAAAGATAACTGAGACAGGCAATTTTTTTTTACATATTTTAACATACTCCTATCAGCCTGAACCACCAGTGGAGTGGTACACACATGACTATAGTATCAGACCACTTGCATCACTGGTGGTAAATGCATGACATCAGGAGGCATAGGTCTATGCCATTAGGTGGTACAAGCCATCTACTAGAACAGTAATACATATAATACCCTGCTGTGACTGTGTTAAACCCCACTGACATGTTACTTCTAACACTCACCACATAACCATGCCATCTCCTTACAACAGCCACTCAAATGTCCTAACCAAGATTCTCATTTATTCACTGAATTCAATTATTTACCTGGCATTTAGCTAAATAGCTTCTAACTAGCATTTTTCAAAATAATCTGCTAATTATATAATTTCTAGGTGATATGATTTTTTTTAAAGTTTAAGAAACAAAATAAGGGGGCCGGGGAGATGGCTCAGTGGAATAAGCGCTTCCCTGGCAAGCGCAAGGGCCTGAGTTCAATCCCTGGTTCTGCAAAAAAACAAAACAAAACAAAACAAAACAAAACAAAAGAAACAAAATAAAATAAAAAAAGAACATTTAATTATATGAATGTTGACTTTTTCTGATATAACAGTATGACAATAAAACCTTTATCATGATCATAACTACAGGGGAAAGCGAACCTATTACGTATCTTATTGTACAAAGTATAAATACTTTTCAGCGACTAAAAGACTAGAATAAAGACAAATACTCAGTGAAAATGAGTGTGAACGATGAAAATCACACTTCTTAGAATATCCTTAGGATGTGTCTTGCATTGTGAGTTCCTCTGTATAAACTATGTGTGCTAAACCAAGTAATTTTTTTCTACAGAAATGAGTGCAAACCCTCTTGAAAATAGTGGAATAGAGCAAGGGGCATTTGAAGGGGTGACAGTGTACCATATGAGAATTGCTGAAGCAAAACTAACTTCAATTCCTAAAGGTTTGTATTTACTTTAAGATAAAAGTTATTTTTAAATTATCATCTTTCAGTGTTAAGTGAAATGGCGTAAATTGTATAGTATACATTGCCAGAATCACACTACAATTAAAAATCTTTATATTGGCCTATCTACACAAAAGAGTAAGAAATTTAGCACTTTTTCATATACATGCAGAAAACTATATGTAGTGATTGTTATCTTACGGAAAAAAAGTAAAATAAAATTTCACAACAGAATAACACGAGAATAACAATAGTTAATACATTGCACATTGCTATCTTTAAAGGAGATACTCAGAGTATAAGATTTGGGCATAAAAAATTCTCTAAACGACATTAACACAAACTTTTCAAAGAACTGAAAGAAATTAGCAGTATAAATATCTTGTATTTTTTCCTTTCCCTTTCTTCCTTTCCCCATCTGAGTTCCTTTTTCCTTTGGAACAATTTCTTCCCATTTCACAATATATATTTATATCTTGGACCTTATGTACTCTTTCATTTTCTCATAGCAGGAAAACAGTACAATATTTACACACGAGTCCTATTTTACTTACGAGTATGGTCTCAAGTTTAATCCATTTACATCTAAAAGTCACAAGTTTATCCTTTTTTTCTGTAGTGATTTTTGACAGCATTAAACTATCTTTAATCAATATTAAAACATTGAGAATGTTTAAGAATAAATATTAAGAAACAATGGACTTCTTGTTTTCTTTCTCTTTTCTGACATTTGCTTATCTACATCTGTTATTCTGTGAAGTACACCTGTCATGCCATGAGGTAAAATAGAGGTGGCTAATTCTATAGAGAGAAAAACCTCAAAAAGCTAGATGAAGCTGACCTCACTGCCAGCTGTGCTACTACAGCTGAGGTGCAGCCAGTTAGACCAGCTGGGGGCAGCCAGGAATGGAAATGCCACTAGGTACTCTGAGCCAGCTTCACAGAAAGATCTGAGAACTATCTGGCCATAATAAGTAATGTCTCATGACTCAATCCTTACCACGAGGAGCCCTGAATTCTTTGCTTGGGCTTCTTAAATTTGTTAAGATGACCAGTTTTCTAAACTGTTACTTCCAAGATCCCTGTCTGGTGACTAGCTATGTAAGATGGCACTCTTGGAATTCAAGCTTAAAATCTTGTTTTCTTTGTTCCCATGGATCATAGAATCTCTGTGTATCTGTCTGTCTCTCTTTGCTTTTATAACTACTTGGTTCAAAAATAACCCACATGATCAGTAACACTTTCACTGCCAAAAAGCTGTCTTTCAAACATGTGCAACAATAAAAGCACATACTTCATCATAAACATTCTCTACTATTCATTGCATGCATAATATAAGATGAAGCAAAGTTACTATTTAAGTAGGAATCATTCATATAAGTGAAAGATTAAGAAAAATAAAGCAGGAAGGTAATTTTCTAACATGAAAGACACATCAATCCAGAACTACAGTTATAAAAACTGCCTTAATTTAGAACAATGACAAAAAATCCAACTATATTCAGTAAGTTAAATATATAAAATTCCCTTCTTAAAATGACACTGCAGGGCTGGGGATATAGCTCAGTGGGATAAATGCCTGCCCAGCAAGCACAAGGTCTCATGTTCAATCCCTAGCATCACAAAACAAAAACCAAAACCAAAAAAAGGACACTGCAGTGAAATAAAGGAAAGTAAAGACAAGAGAGATGTGAGGAGTCACAGCACCCAGAGGAGATGCAAGCATTCTTTATGTTCACAGATTAGATGGCCACTCTTCACGTTCACACTAGTGGTCTGCCCTTCGTGGCAAAAATACTTTAATCAGAATTTCTTTTAACTTACGAAAAGTATCTTAGGTTGAATGTCTCATGAAGCTCTTAAAGAACACTAAGTCATTAGAAATTTAAATTAGAATAAGATCGTTCAAATTACATTAACTACCACTTCCATATGTGACATTCAGAAGCCAGTTTGTTGTTTTTATAACATACTAAAATGTGATCCCAAACCACCTGCCTGTCACAATAACATCAGTGGATGAAAGGACAGATTGTCCTGGACTCCTTCCTCATTAGAAAGAGTTAACAGGAGAAGTGAGATAATGTCTTCCTTCTATTCATTTGGGAAATTCTAGTGTATAATCAGACTGTGTGTGCGCATGCATGTGTTAGTGCGTGTGTTTGTGTGTTTGGAGAAGGTGATGGTGGTGGTGGAAGGTACTCATTTGGAAACAGGGTGAGAAGAGACGTTCCTGTATTAAAAAAGCATGCTGATAATTGTTGGTAGTCCCTGAGCTTCCTCCAGAATCAGCCTGTGATCACACCTGTCTTCTCAGCTGTGTTCTGCTCTTTTCTCTGGCACTCGCCTTCCTTAAGTCCTAGGGGACACATGGCACCTCAAGGTTTTTATACCTTCTTCCAGAAACATCACTCTTCTCTGACTTTTTATGTTAGAACAAGCTGGTATACTATGCCATTCATTTTTCTAGTAATTTTTGTATGAATGCTTTCAATGAAAATATAAGATAGTTGAGGACAGAATCTTTTGTCTTATGTACTGGAGAGATTATTATAGTCATTCCATAAGTACAATCCTAATCAATAAGAATTTTTTTAAAACAGAAACTTCTGAGTTCAAAGGAATTATTTTCTTGCTCTTGAGTATATTTACTTTTAAAATTCAAAGTATATTCTGGAATCAAAATTAATTTAGCCATGATGACCAATGACACCCATAAGGATATTTCAATTATCTTCATTAGTCATTACTACTAAGCCAGGAAGGAAATATTGCAGCAAAAACTGAAAAGAGGAAAGTTTTTCCAGCTAGCCACCTAGAACCTCTGGCTGACAATACATTGTACATAGGACTAACAAAATGAAAGTTTGATTGAGCCTTCTGCTCACTCTCTTTCACTGTAGCTTCCATACATCTGGAGAGGAATGGGGTCAGAATATGCCAGTGATAAGAGAAAGATGGATATTCACTGGGTGCCTGCTAGGTGCCAGAGCACCATAGAATCAATTCATAATTTACTTATCAAATCAAAGTCCTACTACTAATTCAAAGAATAATATTGCAAAGGATTAACTATCTCAAACAGAGTAAAATTCTTTGCTTGTTAATGATACCAAAAGCAAAAATAACCTTCACTGGTTACCCTTGAGCATTATATCAAAGAAAGATCAAGATTTTTAATGAAAAACTGTATTAGTAAATGATTAAGTAATTATGAGGGGAAAACATTTAGAGATGAATTCTAGCCAATAAATCCACAAAGAATAACAGCATCCAGATAGCTATCAGAGCTAAGCAGAGTGGCCAATACCTAAATATCCAGGTGAGAGGAGGATTGCTTCCTCCCAGGAGGCGGTACAGCCATCCTGGGCAACATAGGGAGTCCTCACAAACAAACAAACAAACAAACAAACCTGATCAGTCGACTGACCAGTAAATCACCACTTTCTGATTACTGACAAAGAATAGATCAAGACAGTAAGTGAAAGGTGAGGACCAAGACATAAGAAATAAGGGGTTAGGATTCTGATAAACAACATTATTTGGATGCTGCCAGCCAAATCCACAAAGTGAACATCTCAAATCAATACTGAAAAAAATCAATAGGACAGAGTATGTTGTAGAAAATGAAAGATTTTTAAAGAGATAAGTATCAAAGTATTCTATAAACTTTATTTGGATCATGACTTGAACAAATTAACTATAAAATGAAATATATGAGACAACTAGATAAATATTAGAGACTATCAAAGAATTATTGCTAATTTTGTTACACAATATTGGCAAGGTGCTTAATGTAAAAAAAGAGAAAAAGGCGACTTCATTAAAGTTAGATGAAGGGGGCCCGCCCATTAGCTCAGTTGTTTAAGTGCCTGCTTAAAGGAGGCAGTCAGTCTCTGGGAGCAGTGGTTCCATTCCCAGATACTCAAGGCAACCCAGACCAGCGCTG
>NW_004524888.1:108967-118921 GCF_000260255.1 Octodon degus | reverse complement strand
TAATTTTATTTCAAATTTTTTTTTAAAAAGCACAAAATGCAACATCCTAAACAACCCAAAACTTACTATTGGTACTAGTTCCTGCAAACTGGTTGTGCTACCATACACATGAAAGAAACCATTAAATATTTAGGAACATTCAATATCAAAAGCTATAAAATCTAACTGTATGTAGTAGCCCCTCAAAAAGCTACTACATAAAGTAGTATTACTTTTTTAATACAACGTGAATTTTTTTTTAAAGTATATTTTCTACAAAGAATTTTATCAGCTATACGAAACTCTGTATAATACAGTTTTTATACTGAAGCTAATGCTAAGCTGCACTTGAATTCATGTTCTTAGCAAAACAATGGCCTGAGCATACATACGTTCCACATGTCATTACACGCCACTTATTCTCATCTTCCTCCTCCTCCTCCTCCTCCTCCTTCTCTTCTTCCTCTTCTTCTACCACCACCACCACCTCCTCCTTCACCTCCTCCTCTTCTGGTTCACTCTTCTTCTTTTTTTTTTTTTTTTTTTTTTTTTCTTTTCCCCTATCTGTGGCTTTAAAAAAATAAAAATAAAAAACCTTTCTTGATAATGCATTTTGATACATGAAAGGTTTTGATACTGGTAATCTCTAATTTGGTGTCACATCCATGAAACTAATGCTTAATTCAAGCTCATGTATATTTATATGTTGATTCTAACAATTAGCTTTCTGTTTCATTTGGAAGTAAATTTGGATATGGCAGGTCTTGGCTATCCAATTGTCCCAGGACCATTTTTCAAAGCAGATTAACATCTCTAATCTCTCACCCCAGAAGGTTTCCATAGCTCTTCCCCATCTATGCCCACAACCCCAGATTTAAGGATATTTATTTTATAGCATCTATTGCCACAAATTAATTTTGCTTATTCTTTAACTTTAAATAAATGAAATTATATATACTAGCTTCTTTCACTTGTAGAAAAAGAAAATTACAACATACCTAGTTTTAAAGACCTTTACTGGCTTCATTCATGACTCTAGAATTAAGCAGCAGTATGGGCTAAAAATTGAGAATATGCCAGCGAAACACAAGGCAGATGTATAGCCAGACAAAGTGAAGTATGTACTAAAAAGCACAGAAAATAAATAAATAAATAAATAAATAAATAAAAATAAAAAGCACAGAAAATGGAAGAGAGGGAGAACAGCTAGACTGGGTATCTGCCATACCGGACCAGTCTCACTACTTGACCCCTTATCTGTAACCTCCCACCTCATTAGCCTCATACCAGGCTCCTACCATCCACTGTACAGTAACTGTTCCGTTCCAAGTCACATAGCAGTACCAGAACTGTTAACCCTTACCCTTCTATCTCATTTATTTTTGTCCCTCTATCTTGCTTCTCTATTACCCTCTGCACATTTGATAAATGTTTCTTTTATATTTTCCTTCTCTAGAACAAGATTTTTACTGAGTCCTTAGCATCTAAAAATGCCTTAAACAAAGTAAGGACATAACAAAAAAATTGAATGAGTGGACAAATGATTAAAAACTTGTTACACTTACTATATTAATTAAGCATATCTTGGGAGGTCCTTTCTTAGCTAGCACTGTGTCACTTAGCTTTGAGATGCTGTATTTATTAAGCAGGCATAGACTTTTCAGAACTCAGCTGAATTTTGCTACAATTAAAACCATACCTGCACCCAGCTACTTGGGAGGCGAAATGAGACCCCTACTCAAAATTTTAAAAAAAGGATGCAGCTTAGTGGTAGAAAACCTACCTGCCTAGCATGCACTAGGCCCTTGAGTCAATCCTCAGTACCTAAAAAGTGGAACGACCAACAAAAAAATCTAACTAATTAAATCAGTGATTATAAACTATCACTAACAGTTCCTATTTTGCTTGAAAGTTTGACTGTAACCACTACCTCTCTTTATTTCCAACATTATTGCCAACTTAAATCACTTTTTCACATTTGATGGGAACATGAACATAATTACTATCATAAATTCAAATTACACAGCTAATGAAGAATCACATAAAAATTAAGTGGTTGACTTTAAATTAATCCTCTAAAACAACTGTGAAGGAATATATCATAATTTTGGAAAAAGTACACAGATTTGCTCCCTTTTCCTCAATGCAAAAGCTTAAGATTCAAGAACAAAGACATTAATAGGAAGCATATGGAAAGGATCAGCTAACAAAATGGAATCTTGGCCCAAATGTGCCTGCCACGTTTTACATACCAAAGTCTCAAATGATAGACTACATTTTTTACAATATTGCCAAAACATCACTTGAAACACTATATATTTTTCTTAAATATGAAGTATAACAAAATAAATCTTGCAAGGTCCTTGTAAAGTCTTAGTGGAAAGAACTATTTGAAGAAACAAAACTGAACTTCAGGATTTATTTTACCTTATTTGTTCAAGCATGAAAGAATCTCCCCCAAAATGAACTCAGTATCTACTGCCAAGAGACACAAATTAACTCAGTTTAAATGTGAAAATATGAGCACAAAAAATTTAAGCAAGCTAGTTAGCTGAATAAGGACAGTTAAACAAGCTAGTTAAGGAGGGACAATTCAGTAAAATGAAATTTTCCAAATCTGGAAACTAAAAGCAACAGTTGTACAAACCATCTTATTCAATACCACAAAATTATTTTGTATGCTATTAAAGAGGCAAATATGAGATAGACTTTTAGAGTGAAAGGTACTAATGTTTATAGCAGAGGTAGTCCTTTTATTGTAATGGTCTTTAGTAAACATCTAATGGGTATACAGCATTTCGGAACTGGGGATAGCTGAGAAAAGGGATAGCTGGCAGAAAAGAAAGTATAAGCCTGTTACTCTGTGAAACCAATAATAAGCCTACTGCACTTTAAAAATAAACTGGATGTGAAATGCTTTGTTTATAATTCTGATTCCTCACTTTACCCGTGGGAACTTGATGCGAACACAGGTGCTGAACAACCAGACTGAAGATAATTCTGAGTTCCACCTTAAATTGCTGAGACACAGGGCTCAGAGTCACAGTGGACCTTAATTTGAAGAATTCTTTGGCATGAAAACGAAAATAAAAACAGTAATCAGGACATGCTGTTTCCTTTCCTTCAGTTTGCCTTTCATATTAGAGGAAATTCTTGCCACACCTCAAACCAAAATTAACGGGCAAAAGAAAGAAGTAAACCACATAAATCTGACCAACAACACAAACATTTTAATTTGAATCTACCCAGTTTTGTATAATGAAAAGAAATACATCATTTTAATTCAACCCAAGTGTTTTCCAACCAGATTGTATTTGCTTAAATTGCTACAGTAATTCAAGGGACAACCCTGTCTGGGTACAGTTACTGTGGATCTTTTAAGAGACTCAGTTAAAGAGTTAGGAATTTCTGATTCATTTAAAGGATTTGCAAATTCATCAACTCCTGAAAACTAAAGCAAATTCAACAGGTATGATAACATAATTTTCAATTTTTAAAGAACATTTAAATTTGTAATTTAAGATTACCCAACAAAACATTTTAATTTTTTTATTTTTAAATTTTGAATGAAGGGAAAAATTTTGGGGTTTCAGAATTAATCTCTTTCTTTCTTAGGTCTCAGTAATTTGAGCAGCACTATGAGTCTGATTGTAGGGAAGACAGAAATTGGTACAAATTTTACTGAAAAGCTCAAAATTTCTCTTGACTAAATCACAGGTATAGAATGTTTTTGTTTTCATTTATCTTTTGTACAAAGAAGGTATGAATGCTTTATCCAATCTGTTGTTACTGGGATTTAAGTTAAATACAATGTACGAACAGTATGGATAAAAAAATGTAGACATATTTTTAATAGCAACAGAATTTACAAAGTTAAATTTAAAATTGTTTTAGATTAAAACTAAAACATATCCTAATACTTTGTTTCTTACAAGCTAGTTTATATAGCATACCAATAAAACAATTACTTTTTTTTTTTTCTGGTACTGGGGCTTGAACGCAGGACTGTGTGCTTGCCAGGCAAGTACATATGCCGCTGAGCTATCTCCCCAGCTCAACAATAACATTCTTAAAATAAAATGTTATAATACTTTTACTTTATAAGTATTTGAGAACTAAATAATTTGTATCCCATTTATTAATAATTTTCATTAGAGCCTGTCTTGAAAACATGAGTGTTTTTTCCTACATAATGGAAATGTTAGAACATAGAAACCTTTATTGTATCATATAATATGAACAATTCACATTAATGGGTAATTTTTGAAAAGTGGTAATATATATTTTATTTTACTTTAAATTATTTTCATGTTTGTTGTTTTCCTTGTAGACAATAGGAAAGTGAAGAAGGACATACACTGTTATAGGGGACTATTTCATAGAAAAGAGAACAGCCAAATCCTCTATACTTAAATAAATTACTGTGGTGAAACAAATGCCCAGAGATAATAAAAATTAGTAGAGAAAACACGTTCTAACAAAATTTAATCTGTAGTTTATGAATTCAATCATTTGTAATTGCTAGTGTGCACTGTCCTATATTCTGTTAAAAATCAGAGATTAGGAAAAGACAGCGAGTCATGCTGTTTTGCTGTGAGTTATCCAAGAGGGATAACTAAGGCACAGACTGTAGAATATGAAAAGCAGAAGTGATTAAAAGTATGGTAGTAAATGGCTGAAAAGAGATTACTTAGATAAAAAGAAAATTATGGTTTCAGAGAAAATTACCATGGAGAAGAGGGAGGGGAATAGTAAATAAGCAAATGGAGGGAAACAGGACGGATTTCAGACTAGAAAACTGCACTTAGTCCAAAGTGAGGACAAGGTGGCACTACAGGGTTACAGACATGGAAGGAATGTTTGAAATGAATTCAAATTTAGAATAGAAATTGGCCTTCAGGGAAAGCTTTTCTTCTCTTTTAAAACAATTTTATTTTTATTAGTACATGTTTACAGTACATAATGTTTACAGTCCTTGTGTGGAGTTGGTGCATATACATAATTTCTTTTTTTACCCTCTTTTTCTCTCCTCCTCCATCTCTGAGAAAGATCTACCTCCCTACTTACTATTATCCACATTTTTATTTTACTCTTTATCATTTGGGTTTCTTATATTAGAGAAACCTTGTGATATTTAAAATCATGTCGTTTTTTTTTCTTCTTTTCATGAAGGTCAAAGGTCAACATAAAAACCCTTCTATATTCAGAGAGGACCTAGTTAAGCAGGTTTGATTATAAGTAAAAAATATGTAATAGGTGTAGGGATCAAATATATCATCCTGATATCCTTTCTGCCTCAATGATGTCTCATGATTGCTCATTTTCTAGATATAAGGATAGACACTGAGAGCAAGTGTCTAAGAACAATGCTGTTTGCAAAGCTTATCCACGTGACAGTCAGCCTCAGGGGCCTGGCGCAATGCCAGGGTATATCTCCGTTCCTCAGCTGCAACCTGTGTCTTTTGGGAAGAAGCCTCATAGCCCAACTCCAGGGGCTTTAATGGGAATGAAATAAGTGCTTAAAAAGTGATTTAAAAGTTCACATGCTATACTCTAATGAGTACAACAAAATTCTATAAAATTACACATAAAATATCAAGTGAGTAAGATGCACAAGATTTTCTATACTTACTTCTGCTCATCTCACAAAGTTTGGATCAAATTATGTCTACAAACAACTCCAACTAAACCCAAGCAGGGTCAAGACACTGAGCTCCACAGACTGGTCAATCCAAACCTGTCTCCACTATAAATCATATTACTTACTCTATGGCATAGTTATGAGTTCTTATGGTGTCTTCCTTACCACTGAACCATTTGTTCTCTATAGAGGGAACCATGTCTTCATATCCTCTTTATTTCTGTGTTCTCTACCAATGTAGGACTGATAACAAGACCCCATCAAAAGAGAGAGAGGAAGAGGGAAGAGAGGGAGAGAATATGGGAGAGGGAGAGGGAGAGGGAGAAGGAGAGAGAGAGGGAGAGGGAGAGGGAGAGAGAGTGCACTCAAGACAACTGAATACTGGGGTAATCCAAATTACTAATATTTGTAAAGTGATTTACTAAGCCTACTGCATACAGTACCTACTAGAGTAACTATACCAAGTAAATGAGAGCAAGACATGAGAGGAGCTTTTCGCGCAGCATGGAGAGCAGGCTTTCTCTTAACAGTGTCCTTCGAGACGAAATGACAACTTGTTCTCCCCACTTCTTCTCAGTATGAGATGCAGGATGAAGATCATGGCTCAGATATATTCGTTCATTAAATTAAGCATTAATTCCCAGAGTACGAAGCCTTTTACTCAGAATTTAGGTGCTCTCAATTTGGGTTATACTAGTCTTATTTTGCTTCTTTCAACAGTTAATCACCATTTCTTAAACACTTCATGGTGTGTGGCTACCCTACTGTTACTTATTTCATCTACTTGGAAATAGCCTTCACTATGTTCTACAAGAACTCTAACATTCTTCCAAAGTTTAAGTCAATACTATGATCTCTACGAATCATATGGAAAAGAAAGAAAAATAGATATAATATATTCAGATTTGCAAAAAGAAACTTTATGAATCCCAAAATCATGTAGCATTTAGGAGAGCAAATTATTACTATTTTGCCTTTTTTATAGGTAAGGATAAATGTATTTAAATATTTTATTCTACTTTCTTGATGAAAAAAGGAAGCAAGATATCATCCATACATAGTAATGGGAATATGGTTTTAGAAGGTAGAGAGAAGAAAAGGAATAGCCTAGAAGAGAGAAAACAGGGACAAACTAAGGAGATTAGCCAAGCACCACTTGAGGTAGGTGGAGAACTGAATGAGATCTGTCTACTCAGTCGTTTTTGCTCTATTCATATTCAGCTGTGTGAGCTGAACTGAGAGTATGTAAGGAATGTTGGAATTTGTAAGATGTGAGGAGCTAGAACATTGAGGGCAGGAGGAGTTAACACTGCAATAAACTGTAAGAGCTGTTAGTAAAAATGATATTGGGAAGTATGCATAAAGGACAGTGAAGAAAAAAGTAGGATCAATATATACTAGGTACCATTGAAGCCGAAAAAAATTTTTAAATTTTTTATTCATTTTAATGAGAAAAAATAGCAATGAAACAGTTTCAAAACAGGTTAGTAGGACAGTTACAATAATTATTACATTGTGAAATGGAAAATTTTTGTAGTTGCAATTATATGCGAAGTGACAGTGAGAATGTCAGGCTCTCAAAACTGAAAATACAGAAGGTTACTGTACTGGTCAATCCAAACCTAGGATATGGGTATGCAGGAAGAACGGAGGACAAGATAATTGGCATAATGAGAAAATACTTTTCTCTGGTAGAACTCTGAGAAATATCTGCATTTTTTATCTCTTGTCAAAAGAATACACAGAATATAAATATAATGTATATTTAAGATTTTAGAGTTATTCAGAGTCAAAGACCCTTAATGTAACTGTGGTCCTTAGGTAATATCCTGCTGTAATCCTGCATTGTATACCTCTCTGCTTTCACTAGACTTGAACATCCTAGGAGACAGAGACTACATGTTTTTAGAATTTGTATATCTAGACCTTAACTCAAAAACATTAGCAGAAAAAAAGAAAGAGTAAGAAAAATGTAAATGTCAATCTATTAGAAACTAAAACTTTGGGGCCAGTCAAACAGCACAGAGGATTAAAGCACTTGCAAGGGGGCACAGGGGCCAAGGGTTCAATCCCCAGGCTGCACTGGCCCTGCCCCCAGGGCATGCTGAGATGTCAATTGAGACTGGGCATGGTGGCATGCCTGTAATCCTAGCTCTTGGGAGGCTGTAAACAGATGGATCACTACTAGTCGGATCTAGTAGTGAGAACCTGAACACCTTGTAGATCCTTCCCTAAAAAATACAAAAAAGAAAAAGAAACTAAAACTTTGTAGGATGTATATATTGTGTGTTGAGATTTCAAGAAGCTATTGAAGCAAAGTTGGAAACAAAATAGATTCTGGAAACTTTCATGAGGAAAACTTGAAAATATAGGTAGGCTTGTACAAAAAATATTAAGAGGAAACATACCTACTTTAAAATATTTAAAGTCATCACATAGAAGGTTGTATTTCATGTTTTCTCAAAGGCAGAAAAGGGTACCAGGAATAAAGGTTATAGGGAAGAGAATTTTGGTTTAACAGCAAGACTCCATACGCAAAAGCTCTCCAAGTAAAATAGAAGTCTGTCTTTTTATAAGCAGTAACCTACCCTAAAAGATGGACTAGTTGGCAAACAATATTCACAGTGGAGAAAACATGACTATAGTAGAATGATGTCATGCTATCACCATAAATCTATACACCAGAAGCAGAACAACTGGAAACTTAGTGAAAGAACATAAATGGAGCTTAGTAAAAAGTCTAGAAAACCAGAATTCTGACTGATTCAATTCAGTATGTGATTTTTTAAAAAAATTTTACTTCATTGGTGCTAAAACATTAATTTTGATTTGAGTATTGCTGATTCTTCCTAGATATTCTTCTATATACAGGTGTAGGTATAATACATTTCATATAACTGTCAATTTATATGACAATCTGTGTTAGTTGTATTCACATATCCGACAATGTATTTCCTTTTCTCCTTGCAATAGGACAAAAAAAGAACATGAGCTTTTTAAGTACAGTATCTGTCCTTTTCTTCCTCTTTGAAGTGAAGGTAGATTGCCAATATGAAATTTATCAGTGGGATGAAGATTATGACCCATCACCAAATGAAGATTATGAACCAGAATTCCAATTTCATCCAAATGTAGAATATGGAATTCCTTATCAACATATTTTAGGCTGTGCCAGTGAATGCTTCTGTCCAATTAATTTTCCATCATCAATGTATTGTGATAATCGCAAACTCAAGACGATCCCAAATATTCCAATGCACATTCAGCAACTCAACCTTCAGTTCAATGAAATTGAGGCTGTAACAGCAAGTTCATTCACCAATGCAACTAATCTTAGAGAAATTAACCTCAGTCACAACAAAATTAAATCTCAAAGTATTGAGTATGGTGTGTTTTCTAAGTTTTCAAATCTCCTACAACTTCACCTTGAGCATAACAATTTAGAAGAATTTCCATATCCTCTTCCTAAATCTCTGGAAAGACTCCTTCTTGGTTACAATAAAATTTCCACACTGCAGACAAATGCCATGGATACACTAGTAAACTTGACCATGCTTGATCTCTGTTATAATCATCTTCATGATTCTATGTTAAAAGAAAAACACCTTGCCAAGATGGAAAAATTGATGCAGCTCAACCTATGCAATAACAGACTGGAATCAATGCCACCTGGACTGCCTTCTTCACTTATGTATCTATCTTTAGAAAATAATTCTATTTCTTCTATACCAGAGAATTACTTTGACAAACTTCCAAAACTTCATGCTCTAAGAATGTCACACAACAAACTGCAAGATATTCCATACAATATTTTTAATCTTTCCAACCTTATAGAGCTCAATGTTGGACACAACAAATTGAAGGAAGCATTCTACATCCCAAGAAATTTGGAACATCTATACCTAGAAAATAATGAAATAGAAAGTATGTAAAATTTTATTATTCTTTACAGAGCAAAAGAATCTAATTTTGACTCTTTTAGAAAAATTGGTCACACAAACAGTATTCCATTTGTTTTACAGACTTTTCAATTAAACTATCACCTTGAATATTGAGAAATAGCACTATAGAATGTGTGAAGAAATATGCATATCCTCAGTAGTGGGGCTGTATTTTATTTTAGCTTGTTTCTATCAAGAATATATTACTTAAGTAATCAGAAAAGGGGTGACAAATAGCTTAGCAGCACAGCTCCAGCCTGGCAAGCACAACATCCTGAGTTTGGTTCCTGGTATCAAAAAAATTGTAATCAGAAATACCAATGAAGCCATATAAATTTGGGTAATATAAAACTTATTTATACCCTTATTTCATTTATTTTATTATTTAATTAG
>NW_004524888.1:99158-108867 GCF_000260255.1 Octodon degus | reverse complement strand
TCTGCATTTTTGGGGCTGGGGAGATGGCTCAGTGGAATAAGTGCTTCCCTGGCAAGCATAAGGGCCTGAGTTCAATGCCCGGTTCCGCAAAAATAAATAAATAAATAAATAAATAAATAAATAAAGTTAGATGAAGCAGTCAAAGGTGAAATTACATTTGTGTATGGGATTTGAGTTTAAATATTACAACAAAAAAAAAGACATAAACATGCAATAGGGTAAATGAAGTAAAAATTGAAAAAAAGAAACAAGGTTGAAGCTACATGACAGCATAGTGGTTTATGACAGTTTCTATTTTATACCTAGCTGAACTTTTTCATAACAAAAGATTTTTTAAAATAGACGTTTAAATAATTACAATAAATAGTCATGAGGTATGGCCTTATTTAATCTAACAACATCTTTCTTTTCTTATTAGACCTACCATCAACTTTACTGGAGCTCCACTTAGATTTTAATAAGATTTCAATTGTGGAACTTGAGGATCTTAAGCGATACAAAGAACTGCAAAGGTAAAAGTTTCCAAACTCTTAATTTATTTTTAGTACATATTTATAATAATAATCACATTCATTGTGGGGAATTTGTACATGTACATAACAGACCAAAAATCTTAATTTAATAGTAACACATAGGATTAAAATATTACTGAAGTTTCTCAGAGAATATGTATAACAGCCTCAGCTGAGATCATCACTGTTGCTACTAGAAAGTGTAAAAGAAAAACTAGAAGGCTCTATTATTACTGCCTTTGCTAATGGGAGAGGCAAAGGAAAGCAAATGTTACAAATTTTTCTCTGTGGTGCATTTAGGACAAATAATATTTGAAATGTGTGTGGGGGTGGGTGGGTAGGATTAAAACCTTGAAAGCAAAGTACAGAGCTACATGTCTATAATCTCAGTTACTGAGGGGGCTGAGCCAAGACAATTGCAAGTTCAAGGCTAGCCTGGGTAGTGAATTGAGAATCTGTCTCCAAAAAAAAAAAAAAAGCCAGGAACTACATTTCTGTGAGCACACATGAAAACAGGACAGGCTTATATTCTAACCAGGATTGTGGTATTTTTAGCTAACTCTGACAAACCTAACCACCTGTATAAGCATTGACATACTTTATTATCATTTTTAGGCTGGGCCTAGGAAACAACAGAATTGCAGACATCGAAAATGGAAGTTTTGCTAACATACCTCGTGTGAGAGAAATACATTTGGAAAACAATAAACTTAAAAAAATTCCTTCAGGATTACAGGAGTTGAAGTACCTCCAGGTAAAACTGTACTTGTGTCTGATAGATACAAACACTTTTATAAAACATATCTCATATTTGTCAAACAAAGACCAAGCACTCAGGGGTAATCCAGATATTATAATTCCCCAAGTTGCACAAGCTATTTTTACAGATAGGAGAGTGTTAGGAGAATGCGCCCAAAAAGCTTTCCTCCAAGAAGCTCAGGTTTCAATACCCATTTTCTCCTTCTGAAGCTGGTGAGGCAGTCACAGCAAAGATGCCAACTAGATTACTTCAAGTTTCTATAGTTTCTAAGGCAGGGCCAGGTGTCCTTTCGTTCTGGACACATCTCACAGGGCAGAGCAAGAGAATCAGGCTCTAGGTATTTTCACTATCAATACTTGGTAGGCTGGAAGTAGGTATGCTTTTAAAACATTTATAATTAACCGGAACTCACTCGCTCTGGGCTGGAGATACAATTCATCAGTATAGGACTTACCTAGAATGTGGAAGGTTCTGGGTTCCATCCCCAGAACCATGAAAAAAGAAATTTACATTTTTCATTTGATGCTCTTGCTTTTTAGAAACCTTCTCCTTTCTGACATTCTTAACTTGCTGGCAGGGGAAAAAAAATTTTTTTTTGTACATAATTCTAGGTTTTTCACAATCTTTCTGATTCTCATTTAGGGACTTCAGATTAAGAACCACTGCATGATATTATTTCATTTTAATCCATTTTTGTATGGGCTCCCCTTGCTCCACAAAGCCTTATCTTCCAAGAAGCAAAAGATACAATGAGAATAAAACCAGGCACTAAGTATTGTATTAGTCACCTTTCTGTTGCTGGGACAAAACACCTGACATACATAACTTCAAAGACAAAGGTTTATCTTGGCTCACAGTCTCAGGCCATGGCGTGGCTAGCTCCAAGGCAGAAACAACATGGTAGAAGGTGTGGCAGAGGAGAGCTGCTCACCTCATGGCCTCCAGGAAGAAGAGAGGGCGAAGAGTAAGGGGTGGGGACAAAAATGTACCCTTCCAGGCTACTTTCCTTGTGTGTCCTACTTTCTTCGTCCTACCTAGTGTGTGCCCAAGTCCTCACAGCACATTATCCTACAAACTTAACAAGCACTCTACTTCTTTAGATTTCTTTCTCATTTATCTTTAAACAAGTGTGCTCACTGACCTCACTGGAGACACAGTCATCAAAGCATGTGCTCTGTGCAGATGTGGGCCCTGCGGTAACTCAATGGTCTCTGATACTTCTGAACGCAGCAGAGCACATGTGTCAACTCTGAAGGTCTACCCTATGTCAAGGCTACCTGCCCTGATCTGTATCTCTGTACAGCTCAGACCTCAGCATATTGTCTCTTACAATCCCTGTACTCCTGTTAGCATAATTTTTTAATGAAGAGAGCAGCACAGAGATGACCACAAATCACATGCACGTATTTCAGAAAACATCCACAAAGAAACACACTCATGCACACCATGTTTTCACTCAGCAATCTCAGTGTTGTGGATAACATACCTTATTGTGTTCCTGAACAACAAGGGAACCATGTAATGGATTTGTCACAAAATTCCAGGAATGACAGAGCAGAGGAAAGTTGACTACCACACAAAAGCGTTTTAACAATGCCTAGACTGTTCATAGTGACGATGAGATCATTCTTTGTAAAAAAAAATAAAGGCAGAATCTTGACTAAAGGTCAAAACCAGTATTTCAGCTTTGCCAGCAAAAGGCTCCAACTTTTTAACCTGTCAAAATGCTGTTAGTAAAGTAGCTTACTTTTACTTCCTAGAAATCTCTTACTATCCAAGGCTAAAAAGGAATAGAAAGGCCTATCATAGAAACAGCAGTTTCTCATTCCTTATGAGTAATAATTTAAAAGACATTTGTATAACCTTTAAAAATGGCATTTCATCAGTGCAAAGTATTCAACTACTAATGGTCTACTACAAATATGTGCAGATGTTGACAAACATTTCTATAAAACCACATTCCAAAAAAAAAGCACTTCTACACTTTTCTCCCTTAACATACACACACACACACACACACACACACACACACACACACACACAAATGCCAGCTGAGGTTTCTCCATCTTAACATAGCGAGTTGAATTCACAGAGTAATGAATTTCATTCCTCTGTTCATTTCTAGTACCTTGTAATTTTAACTGTGAACCACTCAGGCCCACCTTAATTAACTATGTATGGGGTGAGACAGACAGAGTGGGGTATGGAAAAGCAATGTGGCAAGCTGACCAGGCAGCAAGCCCTGGTCATGGCTCTATCTGTGCTGTCCCACCCCTCTCCCAGAACATTTTCTTGCACAGTACAAGAGTTTGAATGGCTGTAAGGTACTTAATAGGTATAAATAAGTATATTTTATTTAAGTGAAAATACAGATAAGTAATGCCACAAAACAAATACAGACTATAAATAGAATATCTACCCTTTGCATTTACTGTGTATTTTAAATCTATTCTTTTCTTTCCTACTGCAACAGATAATCTTCCTTCATTCTAATTCAATTACGAAAGTGGGAATAAATGATTTCTGTCCAACAATACCAAAGATGAAGAAATCTCTCTACAGTGCAATAAGTTTATTTAACAATCCAGTGAAGTACTGGGAAATACAACCTGCAACATTTCGTTGTGTTTTGAGCAGAATGAGTGTTCAACTTGGGAACTTCAGAAAGTAATAATGATGTCCACTTAATATAAAATTCAAAAATTCTCTCATTTGGAATACTTGAATGCTATTAATAACTATAAAAAAATTCATAGATGTAGAAAAATCTTTTCCACGTAGAAGACAAAAAATTTCAACAGAATTTTGCCAATCTATTGGTATATAAGTATTAAGAGAAATCGGTATCTATTGTAGTTTTCTGCATAAAATGATTGTGCATAAATCTCTTGCTTCACCATTCCTTTCTCAGTAAAAAGTTAGCATTTAACCCTTTGTTATCTAGTACATTTTAAAAAGAATTGTACTGTAAACGGAATGACTATGGAATATTTGTGCTGTTTCATTTGTTAAAAAATGACAAGAACAGCTGCATGAAGAGTATATTATACTAGTCTGATTCTTTAATAACTTTAGTACTGTAATATTTCGAATCATGGTGAAGTATGACTTGAGATAATTATAATGAAATTCTCATGTGTCATAGCCTGTCTTTTATGTTTAAAACTCTCTTCTTATAATAAAGCTTCCAGTAAGTATTCATTACCAGCTCTACAGATGCTATTAATAAGAGCTGATTTGGAAGCTAAAACACAGTTTTCTTTACATAATTATTACCTATTATCAAACCTTTGTAAAAATGTGTAGTGAGTGTTTATATAAAATATAACTCACATTTTTATTATCAGTTATTATAAGCCTTAAATAGCAAGTCAACTGCTATGTTATGTAACAATGTTGCCTCAACTCCAAGGAGTATTTTCAGGATGTCCCTTTGGAAGATCTAGCTCAAAAGGGTCTATGTGCTATGAGTTCTACATTGATTTGTCTTTTCAAACACTACAAACTGGATAACTGAAGAAACACATTTGAACTTGTACATTATCAAATAAAACATACAAAAACTGAAAATTCTGTGCAAAAGTTATGAGTAATCTCATATGGCTTTTTATTGGCATTAGAACTTATAAAATGAGGAAAACATTAAAATTATTGTTTGAAATAAAACTGTGCTTTGTTTTAATTCCTCTCCTGCCCAAAGACATAAACTTTTTGAAAAACCGTAATTTAAAAAAATCCCTCTAATTTATAGATAACATTTATTAAAGTAGCACTAATGTTTATTATTTTATTAGTATAAACTTTATTTATGAGATCATTACTAATTTCCCATTCAGTACCGGAGATTGAATTTTGGATCTTGCACTTGTCAGACAGATACTTGAGCCACTGAGCTATATCTTGGTCTAATAATCTTAGTAACAGTACTACAATATACTATGTAATTCCATGCTATGAAAGAAATCACATTTTAAACTATTTCAAAAACTGTAATTGTATTCTAACTAGGGATCTGATAATATTAAAAATATATAAAAATTAGTGGAGGATTTGGTTATCAAAGTTAAGAAGGGCAAATTAAGGTCTCTTTTTCCCAGAAGAGTATTCACCTTTGGCCCTGTTAACATTATAGGACCAGATCATTTTTTGGAGTGGAGACCATCTGGCACACTGGAGAATGTTTAGCAGATTCACAGACTCTACCCATAGGCTGCTAGATATATCCATCTGCTGCCTGCCACCATTGTGACAACAATTTCTCTAGATTTCACCAAATATTACTGAGATGAAGAGTGGGAGACATGTCAAAACCTCAACTGGTTGAAAACAACTGCTTTACATAAAATTATTTAATTTCTGAGAGGACATAAATTTGGAAACCTGGAAAAAAACCTGCAACTTTTATGAAGATTATAGATAAAGGATCATAGCATGGTTAAAATAATAAAGGTTACTCATGAGTAATAATAGTACAGAAAGAGAGATGCATGGCTTTGAGTTGCAGATCTGTGCCACTTATGACCGGGGAAAGTCACCTGTTCTTAGAGTGAGAGTCCTCATCTTTAGAGGGGAGAGATGGTGCTACAAAACAATGAAGTTGCTATGAGGACTGAAAAAGCAATACTTATGTATGTAAAATGCTTATAAACCAGAAAGGCTTATACAACATTAGTAACTATGGTAGCAAACAACTACGGATGGATGAGAAAGTGGAGGAAGTTCTGAGCCAAGTGTGGGGGTGCACACCTGCAGTCACTGTTACTCAGAAGGCTGAGACAGGAGAAAGGCAAACTGGAGGTCATCCAGGGCAACAAGGCAAGAATCAGTCTAGGGAAAAAAGAAAATATTTAGTCTGAAAATATAAAAATTACAAGAATAATTATTCTAAAATCAAAATATTTTAAACTTCCAAATGTTTGGGGACATAGATCAGTGGTGCAGTGCCTGGTTGGCAGGTGTGAGCCCCTGAGTTTGATTTCTGGTACCCACAAAAAAAAAATTTCAAAAGTTTTAATAAAGTTAATTTTTCTAAAATGTAACAAAGATAGTAAAAACATGGTATCATCACACTGGCAAGAACAATGTAAAAGTCAAATGATCAATGACACTGGAAAAATACAGTTCTTGAAATTAATAATAAAAACGATGTTAACTCTAAGGTCAGATATGCCATCTTGGGGATTGAACACAGTAGCATTCCACCACTGAGCTACAACCCTAGCTCCTTTCAAGTATTTTATTTTAAGATAGGCTTTCATTAAAGTTGTACAAGCTGGCCTTGAACTTGTAATCCTCCTACCACAGCCTCCCAAACAGCTAGAACTACAGATGTGTGCCATGATCTTTTTCTAAAAAAGAAAAGATAGAGCTGGACGTGGTTGTGTATGTCTATGACCCCAGCACTCAGGGTAGCTGAGGCAGGGAGGACTGAAAGTTTGAGCCCAATCTGGACAATTGAGCAAGATTTAAAAAAAAATTTTAATATACATACATACAATATAAAAATATAAGTAAGGAGCTAGGGATGTAGGTCAGTATGAAAGTCTTGCATTTAATTCAGGAAAAAAAAATTTAATATAGGAAATAACTGCTGAAATCCTTGCAATCAACTTCCCACAGTTAATGTTTATGTTTTCTATCTCTCAGCTGTTAGCCATTTTTGATTTTAAGCTTGTGAAAAACACATCACTAATGAAAATCATAAGCAATCAAAACTGTATTAAAGGGTAGTAGCTGCAGCACCTCTGGCAAACAGAGGCAGGGCCCAGGCATGGTGGTACATTCTACACTGTGACAGCGCAGCGGTTGCTGGGTCGCCATGCGTGGGCGACTCTGACATGGGTGCCAGAGGCTCCAAAGCTTGAGGCCTTTGGCCTTTCCCTCAGGGGTGAGGGGCGGCATTCCGGAGACAGCAGATGCTGAACAAGCTTTGGTGAGGCCTCGAGGCCAAGGGGTGCCCCCCTTCGTGTTCACGTGCGCGGCTCCATGTTCTATGATGAGGATGGGGATCTGGCTCACGAATTCTATGAGGAGACAATCGTCACCAAGAATGGACAGAAGCGGGCCAAGCTGAGGCAGGTGTATAAGAATCTGATTCCTCAGGGCATTGTGAAGCTGGATCTGCCCCGCATTCACGTGCATTTCCCTGTGATCCTCTATGAGGTGTGAGCCTGGTGGGTTAAAGACACAAGCACCTTTGACTCAGTGAGAAACTTATAGGCTCAAGGTGTGGCTTCCATCGAGGAGCCCAGGCTGAGGCTACAACCCTGAATAAACTGTTGGCCCAGAACCTACAGCTGTGAGCAGGGGAGTCCCTCAGTATAAATTGGACATTGGTTTGTGTGTGGACAAGAGATGGCTGGTGGCTGGCAGAGGCATGGCAGAGTTACTAGCACAGCTTCCCCAGCCACCCCTGCAAGAAGTGTGGTAGGGCATATGAGAGTCAGGAGTCTGTGGTTCTTGGTTCCCTGCCTGGCCTGCTTTCTTCCAAGCTTGCCTAGGGCCCAGCCCTACGAAAAGCTACAGCACTTTACAAGCTAAGTCTGCCTTCTTCCAGCCCCTGGGCTTTGGGAGCTCTACAGAAGCAGGAACTTCCTTTACCTCACTTCCTTTATCTCCCAGTCAGAGCATTTCAGCCGTTTGCTACCTAGATTCTTCCTGTATTAGACAGAGGCTGGGGATAGCACCAGCCTGATTCTTCCCACCTACCTGGCATTTGTTCCTATTTTCAGATGGACAGTTTGCTGGCTGTTAGTAAGAATGGGGACTGGTATGGGTAGCTTCTCCCTTTCCCAGGGCTTGGCTAATTTCTCCTCAGTGCAACTAGTTATTGCCCTCTCCTAAGTTAAGAGGGTACAGGCCAGGGTCGGGACAGGTTGTGGATGCCCGTACCTATGGGGAGTTGCCCCAAGCCACCTACTCTAATCCTCCTTGCCTTTGTATCAACCACCCCTCACCCCCAGTTTGGAGGGTCTACACTGTCCTGTAATAAGGAACAACATGCCAGGGCTGGTGCCAGCAGTGCTATAAGAAGCCCGCCACTCTTCCCCTACAGTATTCCTCACCCCTTCTGGATCAGTCAAGGGAAAGTACTAGGGCCCCTTGATAGGGAGAGAAAGGAAAAGCAAAAACAAAAAGAATACTGTACTTAAAATGTGAAGATTTGTAAACAGTCTAGTCCATGCTGATGTTGGGGCAGAGTCTGATTTCTATATAGAAACAACTCTTTTCTTTTAATTCGTTATTGTGCAAGCTCTGTGCTTCTACCGTGGGAAATGGCTTGGGGATGGTGCTCCCCAGCACAGAAAGACTGATGTTATTTGTTTGATTTCAATAAAATTATTTGTAGATCCTGTAAAAAAACAAACAAACAAAAAACTATATTAAAGTTTTCTATTACAAACATATTTTATGGTGAATACAAAATATTATCCACCTGAAAGCCATTAAAGGTTGAAAACAAATTAGTTACTACAACATACTTTCAAAGTATACTATGGACTGGTAACAAAGAATCTTAGTGACCAACTATGTATATTTCCTCCCAATTATTACAATAGAAAATGACCATCAGAATTTATGAAACAAGTGGCCAAGGAGATAGCTCAGTGGAATAAGTGCTTGTCTGGCAAGCCCAAGGTTCTGAGTTCGCTCTTTGGTACCATATACCCCCTCAAAAAGAATTTATGAAACAACAAATGAATTCATGCAACAAACATAATGATTTAAGAAATCAATTATTAGGGCCGGGGAGATGGCTCAGTGGAATAAGTGCTTGCCTGGCAAGCTCAAGGACCTGAGTTCAATCCCTGGTTCCACAAAAAAAAATAAATAAATAAAGCACCACAATATTTTTCTTTCAAAAACAGAATGTCATTCATAATTCTGTTTTTGAAAGAATTCTCAGGGCTGGTCAAATAGCTCAGCAGATTGAAGCACCTGCAAGCAGGCCCAGGAGTCAGGGGTTCGATCCCTGGGCCCACTGTGCCGGGCCCACACCCAGAGCATGCTCAGATGGTGATTGAGACTGGGCATGGTGGCGTACACCTGTAATCCCAGTTCTTGGGAGGCTGTAAACAGGAGAATCACTATGAGTCGATCTAGTAGTGAGAACCTGAACACCCTGTAGACCCTTCCCTAAAATACAGAAAGAAAGACAGACAGACAAGCAGAAAGAATTCTTACCCAGGTTTCATAACCTTTCTAGTCAAATACAACAGCACCTACTGTAGCTGAATGACCAATTCTGCAAAATCTATTTTCTCAAAATCATGTACAAATAACATTAGACAATAATAGTTGATATTTAAAGAACATTTTCAGACATTCTACTAAATATCTTACTTCAATTAATTTAACTTCAAGCTCACCCTAGCTGGGCATGGTGGCACATGCCTGTTATCCTAGTGGGAAGGGTGAGGCAGAAGGATCACTGTGA
>NW_004524888.1:72143-99058 GCF_000260255.1 Octodon degus | reverse complement strand
AATTAAACTTAATTCTACATGTAAGTATTTTAATAAGATTATATCCCATAAAACATAAAACATAGAATTATGACTATAAGGCAGGATTAATTTTTAATTTATATTTTTCAGATGTCAATGTGACAATGATGTGTCCCTCTGTTGATCCACTACAGCAGCATCATTTAACATATCTTCGTGTGGACCAAAATAAGCTAAAAGAGCCAATTAGTTCATATATTTTCTTCTGCTTCCCTCATATACACAGCATTTATTATGGTGAACAAAGAAGCACTAATGGTCAAACAATACAATTAAAGACGCAAGTTTTTGGGAGATTTCAAGATGATGATGAGGAGGAGGAGGATATTGATAATTATGACAGTACTCACATGACTCCAGAACAAGAAGGGTCAGAAGAACACGTGGACCCTAATTACTATGAAGTTCAAGAATGGCTAGAAATTATCTAGGTATACATTTGTGATTCTATAAAGCCACATTACACAATATAAATCTAAATATACATCACTCAAAGTAATATATTTAGAATTATGTATTAGTATTGCATTTGAGTTGCTGGAGGCAATTACATCATTACATTAGAACTTAAAATGATATAAATGTTTAGAAATATAAATTAGAATAAATGGAAACAAAACTCCTACATTTTAATGGCTTGTTTTTAAACCTAGAAATTTCATCATCCTGGGGAGAAAAGTGTCATTTCTAGTAAGAGTAATGTTTCTAAGAATGATGAAAAAGTGAAATTGGCAGTGAAGACCTGAAAGCAATGTTGTTTCAATTGCTATGACGATAATACATGACAGGTGGGCACACTAGCACAAGGACAGCCACTCATTTAAAGAAAAGACTATTTTCTTTAACTGTCTCCATAAAAGCTTTCACCTTTGTATTTGTGATTATCTCACTGTGACACCATCCCACTTCTTCACTTAGAGCACAGAAGGATAACTTTGATTTTCAAGAGACCACTACACTATGAAGTAGAGCAAGCAGACTGGTGAAAACCAAGTGTTCTCATTCTTCTCAGAGCACCAAAACAGGAACTCTGAATTTGGGTAACTAAAAATCACCAAACTATTGTAGTATGGTCTGTATTTTAGCAAATTTCAGCAACTCCTCAAAATAAATCTTTATTGTGTTTCATTTTAACTGGGATAAATGTTTTTATAGTAAATTAGAGAAAGCCCTCTGTTTTGGTGACAAAAAACTTTGCTAATAACTGCTTTGATCACAAGGTTAAGTTAATGTTAAGAAAATAAAGTTCTTTAAATAATATTGACCCCTTCTGTCTTCCTAGCAGAATACATTAGAAACACCTATGTTTATCAGTTGTTTTTTTTTACATAGTGCTGAGGCTGAATATGATTCATTTAATATCTGAAAGACAGACTAGTTTTAACATTTTTTCCCAAAACTTTAAAATTCCTTTATATTCTTTGATCTATCATTTTAAAGTCATTTAAGTATGCCTTATAATGGAGACTCTAAGCACTGTGATAAACTCTTTTGACTTTCCAGTCTACTTCATGGAATTCCTCAGCTAAGAGGTAAGTACAAATGTAGGGTTGTCTACATAGGAAATCCAAAACACAGGCTAACAATTCAGATAATCTGCAAAACCTAGATGGGTATAACTACATTATACCCCTAAGCAGGTTATTAGTATTATGAGAAGCAGAATACTCATCTATTCACAAGGAGAACTTTGACAATCCAGAAGAAACATGAACAAAACTCCACTCATCAATTTAGTCAACACCAAGTCAGATTGGTATATCTGGCTTAGCAATGAGACATCCAGAAATGAATTACAATCCAGGCATGCTGGTGCACAGCTATAATCCCATCACTGGGAAGGCTGAGGTAGGAGGATTATGAATTCAAGGCCAGCCTATAATACATAGTGAGATCCTGGCTCAAAGAAGAAGAGATCACAATTTGCATCCGTGATACTGCAAGATGTAAGTGTGACGGTAAAAGAGTGAAATGCTAGTGAAACACACAAAGTACACTTTCAATAGAGATTAAGAAATGTTGAAGCCCAACTTCCATTTTGACAACTTCAAACAAGGTTATAAAGTCAAATATCTAATGAATTGATATATGGAAATTACCATGGGTATTTAAGACATAAGAAAGTCAAGGATATTTTTGACCTAGAGCAATATAAAATTTAATGAGGAGACATCAAGAAAAAGCAAATGGAAACTACAATGAAATGAAATACCAACTTCACTCCCATTATTAGGACAGCTGACATTAAACAGACAAATAATAAGCACTAGTGAGGAGATGAAGAAACTGATTCCCTCATACACCAACTGATAAAATAGTACAGAGTTTTAAATAATACAGTTGCTTCAGAAAGGTAGTTCTTCAAAAGCTAGAGTCAGAAAACCTACTTTCAGGTATACAAAGCAAGAGAACGGAACATACATTCACACAAAAATTTGTACATGATAACTGCATTATCCAAATGTGGAAGCCACCCAAGTGCTTATCACTAGAGAAATGGTAACACAATGTAGCTTATGCACAAAAAGAAAATGATTATGAAAAGTAACGAAGCAATGACACACACTACAGCTTGGATGAACTTCGGTAACATTATTCTTAGTGAAAGAAGTTATTCATAGGACAACACAAATTGTACAAAATTCTTTATATGAAATGTCCAGAAAAAGGAAATTTGTGGAGACAAAAAGATTATTTCCTGTCTAAGGCACAGAGGCAGGATGGGGAGAAATGCACAGTGACTGCTAATAGATGCAGGGTTTCTTTTAGAGCTGATGAAAATTTCTAAAATGATTGTAGTAATGGCTATATACAAGCCCAAAAATACTAAAAATAATTCAATTGTACATTTTTAAAAGGTTAGCTTATATTGAATGCGCATTACACCAGCTGATCTTGTTTTTGTTGTTAAACCAAATGAAAACAAGATCAGCTGGTGTAGTAGACATAGCACTTGGGGGGCTGAGGCAAGAGGATATTGGGGGGAGGGGAGAGAAAGAAAGAGAGAGAAAAGGGAGGGGGAAAGGAGAAGAAAACAAGAACAAATCACTCTAATACAAAGAAGAAATAAAATTGTAAAATATTGCAACTACAAAAAAATCATGTGAACAAGGATATCATAATGGTAATTCTGTCCAGAGACTGGTGAAATAGCTGAAAGCATCTGAAAAAAAGTGACATTTCATTATGAGAGAGGAAATAAACACTAAGCAGAAATGCAGAGCCATGCTCTTGGCTGAGATTAATATAAAGAAATACTAATTACTTATTTAAATTCTTTTTTTTTTTTTTTTTTTTGCGGTACCGGGGATTGAACTCAGGATTCTACTGAGCTATCTCTCCCCAGCCCTCTTACTGAAATTCTTATACAGTTTAAGAAGTAAAAATCTTCCAATTTTCAGAATTCTGGGGTTTTGATTTCACTACCTCTTAAACTATTAAAAGAAAATAAATCTAAGTCTCAAAAAACACCCTCAGCAGAGAATAAATTTCACAGTTTAGCAATTCAAAGCAAGGAATTTGCTATCAGACACATGAAGGAAGTTTGACATTACCCTTCTAAGCTAGGAGACTCTCACTAAGCTCCTTAGCTTCTCTGAGCCTCCCTTTCTTACACACTTGTTACAGGGAGAGAGTGCTGTCCATGTCAGCTTCAGGTACTCAATGAACAACCCTGACTCCTTGTCAGCATGCCTGGCCCCACTGCCCACAGGTATTGGTGTGGCCCGCTCAGGCCGGATGCACTCACTTTCCTTTCCCAAGGGCGCACAGTAGACTCAGCAGGCCTAATGTCCTCTCCAACGTTCTTCTCATACAAAAAGAGGCCTCACTAAGGATTTCATTAGGATACATCTATACCCCACAACAAACAAATACAAAGTCACTACTGGAGAGTCTAGCTTTCCCATGTCTCACCACCTTTCCCATATCTGCTCCTCTGTCCCTACAAGAACACCTCATCTCTGCCTTGGCTTTTCTTTCTCAAGGTGTATGAGTAAATGCATCAGGAAACATCCTCCAACTCAAGGTATGATTAAGATGCAGGTTAACAACTATTTTTTGTTATTTGAAAATGCTGGCTGGAGAAACAACTCAGTGGTCTAAGTGCCTGCCTGGCAAGCACAAGGATCCAGTTTCAATACCTGGCACCACATGCTGTGTCAGCCACAGAACTCCAGGTTGTCGGCCAGCCACTGAAATTGGGCATGGTGGCAATACCTGTAATCCCAGTGCTGGGGAGGCTGAGATGGGAGGAAGACTGCGAGTCCAAGCTGTGTAGTAAGATCCTGTACCAAATAAATAACAGATGGAAAGAAAGACAGACAGAGAGAGAGAGAGAGAGAGAGAGAGAGAGAGAGAGAGAGAGAGAAATGAAAAGGGAAAGGGAAGAAAAGAAAGGAAAGAAAAGAAAATGCCCCAGTCAACTTTTAGAAGAAATAAAGCTGTCTTTTCTATATGGTTTTTTGTTGTGGTGGTGGTAGTAGTGAACAATTCACATGCCCACAAGGTGGGCTCATACTAAAACCCTGGCTTTCTGATTCCAAAACCAACTTATACTGGAAATTATAAGAACAGCTGGAAATGAAATTAAATCACATTATCTAAAAACCCACTGTTCTTTACATTCTCCAACTTCCTCAATAAATATAATTATACCTAGTTATAAACTATGCCTTGCTATAAGCTGACCTAGTTATAAATATCACATCACGAACACACCTCTCATCATTTTACAGTTTAGGTTGTAAATTCATTTTGCAGAGATTTATACACTACTAAGAAAAAATAAATTTACAAATAAGGCACACTTCTACCATGAATTCTTCCTTATGTTGAGTCATAAGGAAACTGCCAACTCCCTTGAAATTCACCTTTTAGATTCTCACTTGAACAAATGACCATGTTCAGGCATAACATGGAATTCTGAAATGGAGGCAAATTTTAAATTTTTTAAATGATAGACCTACCATAAGAGTCTACCAAGTTTGGTTTAAAAGAGTCTAAGGATGTAGAAACTCAACAAGGGCATTTTGTCCCCACACTTCTGACACTGGGCATCTGGAGATTTTTCCATGTTTGCCATTGGAGTTGCCGCTTCTGGTATTTAGAAGATGAAGGAGATGATAAAGAATACCATCTTCACCAACAAAGAATAAGCAGATTCTGGCCTGAAGGCACAGCTTGGTGTTAGAGTGTCTGCATTTAATTTGCTCAGCATGCCAAGGTCTTGAGACTTATCTCTCGCACTGAAGGAAAAAAATTATCAGATCACAAATGTTAAGCATGGAAGCTGAGAAACTATATGGGAGTGGTGGCAAATCTATGGCATATGTGCCACAGCAAAGCACACATAACCCTCTCAGGTCCACACTTGTACCAAGTCACCCCAGTACCTGAGCATCAAATAACAGTTGTTTTTTCCTAAACTAAAACCTTATTATTCAGGGCTGGCCAAATAGCTCAGCGGATTAAAGCACCTGCAAGCAGACACAGGGGCCAGGGATTAACTCTCCAGATCTGCTGTGCCAGCCCCAAACCCTGGGGCACCCTGAGAAGGTGATTGAGACTGGGTGTGGTGGCATGCACCTGTAATCCCAGCACTTGGGAGGCTGTAAACAGGAGGATCACTGTAAGTCCGATCTACTTAGTGAGGCGCTGTATACCCTGTCCTAAAAAACAAAACAAAACAAAACAAAAAAACACCTTAGTATTCAGGTTTAATTGCAGTGCTAGCACTTTGTGATAAAATAAGTGGACACTGGGTCTCTAAAAGTTTCACCATCACTGCAGTAGTGTAACTATATGCTAAATTCCAATCCAACAGATAAAGAATTGGAGCCAAAATTCACAGAAAATGCTTATTTACAAAACCCAGTTCCACTCAACACATCTGTCTTTGTTTACTGCTAAAAAGCAGGAGGAAGGGCCACAGACTAATGGGAAACTTTAAAAAAAAATAAGGGGCCAGCCAGATAGCTCAGCAGATTAAAGCAACTGCTTAGGCAGATGCAGGGACTGCCCCCAGGGCACGCTGAGATGGTGACTGAGACTGGGCATGGTGGCAAACACTTGTAATCCTAGTGCCTGGGAGGCTGAAAACAGGAGGATCACTACATGTCTGATCTGTGTAGTGAAACCCTGTAGACCCTGTACTAAATACATAAAAATAAACAAAAGCTCCCCTGTACGACCTCAAAAATAATGCCACAAGGTCATCTAAAAAGATCACCTAGCTGGGTGTGGCGGTGCACACCTGTAATCCCAGCACATGAGAGGCTGGGGCAGGAAGATTGCTGTGACTTGTAGGCCAGCTTGAGCTACAAACTGAGTTTAGGACAGCCTGAACTGCACAAAAACCAAAAACAAGACCAAAACAAAGTAGTCACGTGAAAGAACTTTATAGTGAAAATTCTTTCATTTTGGATACGATATCTTTTGAGCATTATGTGGTTTTCATCTTTTATTCCTGTACAGAATATAATATTTCCTTCTAGAAGAGAAAAACAATTTCAGTATCAAAGATACTATACTGGGAAATTTGAACAAAGTTTGGCTTGGGTAATCCACTCTGGATCCCTCTTGACTCTCAAGAGCTATTCTAATTCCCCACTTCCATCCCTTTCCCCCCAGTAAATTTTCCACTCAAAAAAAAGTTTTACTTTGCCTAAAGAGCAGCTTGGGCTTTGCCTTGGCTCCACCTTGGCTCCTGGGAAGTGATTTATGTCATTCCACACAGGTCTGTTTTTGTTGCATGTGCTACTAGCTATATATCCAATAGTTTAGAAAACCCAAACATGTGATTTAAGACCACAGTTTTGGGTTTTCTGTATCAGTTTACGATGAAGCTCATGGAAAAGCTTTACACACATGGAAAAGCAAGCAATCCATCATCATGCCTATGTAATGAAGCCCCCAAGTAAAGTTCTTATCAAGGTCAGAGAAGATGCCTGATTGGCAACACTCTTATCCCCTCTGTAGTCACATTTCTTACTCTTGTCCATCCCCTTCACCTCTTGTGTTTCTTCCTTGAAACTCCAGCCAATTTCAAGCAATTACAAATTTTCTAGATAACTATCCAATCATTCCCACACACAATAAACTATTCACTTTCTTGGGACATCCCACTGCCGTGTTGTCTCTGTCTCTGTCTGGCTCTGACTCACTCTCTCTCTGTTATTAATGACCTCACTAATGACCACAACCATGGCCTTTCCCAAGGTACCAGAGAACTTAAAGACTACAAAAGTTCCTGAAGGGAAGAATCTACTTGTCTCTCAAGATACTGAAGGTACTTCATAAGCTTTTGTTGAATGAATGGATAATAAAACTGTATTTACTCATTACAACTTTTTTCAATAACTCTAAGATTTTTTAATTTCAAATTCCAATAGAATGAATGTCTTATCTAGACATTTCATCACACAACTGAAATTGAGTATTTCAGAAACAGAGTTAAGGGGCCAGTGAGATAGCTCAGCAATATAAAGTACCTTATTAGGCAAGCTTAGGCTAAGCATAGAGACTGCAGTTCAATCCTGGCACCATATGCCATGCCAACCCTGCCCCCAGGGCGGGCTGAGTAGGCCACAAAAAAAGAAAGAAATAGAGTTAAATACATCAACCTATTCCAAATTCTTTATATTGAGTACACATGTTATAAATCATATTTTTACAGAAGAAATGCAAATGCTATGGTCTTTTACATTTTACAATCTCAAAGTATACATTAGCAAAGTTGATAAAAAATGGATATTTCTCTTCCAGGGACACTAGGGGTCAGTCCACACAGGTATGTCCTATAGCTCTAGCATATGCAGCAACTACAACCAACAAGGAACTGGTCACTCTGAAAATTCTCATTTGTGATCTTTGTCATTGTTTGCTCAATGGATACAATGTTCTGCAATTTGAAGTCACCAAAGTTAAAAACTATAAAACAACAAATGTTACTTCAGATATTATGAAGTGTATTAGAGTTTACAAACACAGAACTTCCAATATCAACAACAGGGCTTGATCCTTGTGATGCATTAGGGGGACAGGTGGTCTTGTTTTAAAGAAGGAATGCCAGGAGAGAGCATCTGGCCATGGGAGTCTGGGAGGTGCTACCTTCCATGCAGTATGAGGACTGCAGCACTTTCTGTGGTATAGAAGACACCCTCCATTGCCCTGTGAACTATACTGGCTCTCCTGATTGAAAGAATATAAAACAGCCAGAGCCACACACAGGAAGGTAAAACTTGCCCCCCTGTAGTGCCCAGCTGTCTGCATCCTAAGGTTAGACCTATGTGTACTGGTGCCTTACAGAGACGCGGGAGCAGTTCCTAGCCATGCTGCACAGCAGCCAAGTTAGAAGACACATCTTGACAGCCTATCACAAAATACATGTTCCCTTATTCTCTGGATTGACTGTGTGGAGCTGTCATTTGGATTTTCTTATTTTCAGAAAACCAGTGTCTTCCTTGCCTTAAAAAACAAATAAACATTGGGAAACCTCCTAAAATATTTGATTATTTCAGAACCAAAAAGGCAAAATCCACATGGCTTGAAATTTGCACTGTACCAACACAGATGTAATGTATCAGTCTAAGACTTCAATACCAGGGCTGGGGAGATGGCTCAGTGGAATAAGTGCTTCCTGGCAAGTGCAAGGGCCTGAGTTCAATCCCTGGTTCCGAAAAAAACACGTCTGAACTCCAGTCACGCCGCAACATCTCGTATGCCGAAAAAAAAAAAAAAAAAAAAAGACTTCAATACCAAAAGATATAATCTACAAAATAATTTTCTAAAGTAAAAAGTACCAAATTGTACCATTAGTTATGTGCATGTACTGACTCCCCTCCATGAATGCATTCATTATGTACTACAAACACTTGGAAGATAATATGCAATATGACAACCATTGTTAATTTCCTATCATCTTGTTTTGAGATTCTGTATCATTTTTATTTTTATTCTCTTTAAAATAAAAAATATAGGGCCAACCAAATAGCTCAGCAGATTAAAGTATCTGTAAGCAGGAACAGTGACTGGGTGTTCAATCTAGCACTTGGGAGGCTGTGAACAGGTAGATCACTATGAGCCTGATCTAGTAGTGAGACCCTGAATGCCCTGTAGATCCTCCCCTAAAAAATAAATAAATAAATAAATAAATAATATATAAATAAAAATGAAAAAGTTCCATTAATGAAGTCATGATTCTCTAAGGTTCTGTAAACCTGGACATACATCTATTCAGCTTAATTTTCAACATCCTGTTAAGCTATCACACAATACAAAAGAAATCAACTTCTGCTGCTTATGGTTACACATATTATAGACCTCAAAGTTTCATGTTGAGCCTTTTAACCAAGATGGTGCCAAAGGCAAAAAAAGAAGCCCCTGCCCTTCCCAAAGCTGAAGCCAAAGCAAAAGCTTTGAAGGCCACGAAGGCCATGCTGAAAGGCAGCTACAGCCACAAAAAGAAGAAGATACAAACATCACCCACTTTCTGCCCTCCCAAGACACTGCGGCTCCAGAGGCAGCCCAAATACCCCTGGAAGAGTACCCCCAGGAGAAACAGGCTTGACCACTATGCCATCATCAAGTTCCCCCAGACTACAGAGTCAGCCATGAAAGACTGAGGACCACAACACACTCGTGTTCATTGTGGTCAAAGGCAATAAGCACCAAATCAAACAAGCTGTAAAGAAGCTGCATGACATTGATGTTGCCAAGGTCAATACCCTAATCAGGCCTGATGGAGAGAAGAAGGAGTATGTTCGACTGGCCCCTGATTATGATGCATTGGATGTTGCCAACAAAATTGGGATCATCTAAACTGAGTCTATAAGCGCTTCCCTGGCAAGCACAAGGGCCTGAGTTCAAACTCCGGTTCTGAAAAATAAATAAACGAACAAACAAACAAACAAACAAACTGAGTCTAACTGGTTAATTCTAAATACATACTTTTTTTCCCAGTTAAAAAAAATTTATGTTAAAAATAAATATAAATTTTCCAAACCTTCTATTAAACCTTAAAGCATTAACAGTTTACCTCAGTCAAAATCACAGAATACCACAACTAAATTTAAAATAAGTCACATTCAAATAAAAACTTATGTATCCAAGCCTTATATATCTAAGCTTTGATTTGAATGTTCTAAAATTAATTCTGACTAGAAGAAAGAATATATTAGTATTCTGTCATGTTTTATTTATTTTTTGCGGAACCGGGGATTGAACTCAGGCCCTTGCACTTGCCAGGGAAGCACTTATTCTACTGAGCCATTTCCCCAGCCTCTCATGTTTTATTTAAAAAAATATATCCACATTTGTTAAACTTTTATTCTATAGAAGAAACATTATTTTCATTGCTAAAAACACCAAGAAAGTAATAAAAATGAATATAAAAACTCTTTAAAAGATGCTTGCATGATCTTAAAACATTACTTTAACTTTTTTATATCAAATGTAGTATTAGAATAATTTTATACAGTTCCCTTTGGGGATCGAACCACAGCAACCTGAGCCTGACTGCTTTGTTGAAGCAGGCACTTAAAGAGCTGAGCTAAGGGGCAGGCCCCCTACAGTTCCCTTTGGTCAACAAGCGAAAGCATTTTTTACAATTAATCCCAAACTTTAAATGAAATTTGTTTTTAGACAGCTAATTCTCATACTTTAATTTCTGTTATATGTAAATTTTAAAAAACACAACACAAATAATAAAGAATGGAAAAGCTATGAAATAATCTGTGCTGAAACTTACATGCGACATTTCTGGTTATACATTAATTATGGAATTAGGACAAAAGGTTTAGTCTTCCTAAAATTAAGAGCATAAACACTGCTTTAGTTCGTAAGCTATTGCATTAAAAATAAAACAAAAACAAGTTTTATCTCCTGGAAAAGCACCAAAGTGAAAAGCATGGTTTTATAAGTACTTCATTTTTATAAATCAATATTCACTAAAAGAGTGCTTGTTACAGAAGATAAAAAGAACATGGGTTTGTAGTCAGTCAAAGGCATCCAGTGCAGCAGTTTTAAGTATGTTCAGCACAATTCCCTAGTACAACACCCTGCATTTCACCCCAGAGAAGGAATGTTGGCAAAGATCTCCACCACATGGAAACTGCTCTTAAAGCTGTTGGGCCCTGAAATTTTGCTCAGCAGTCTGAAATCAACCCACAGCTTTTCTCATTCACCCTCCTACTGGGGGCTAGTGCACAGGCATGAATACCTATTGAGGAAAATCAAAAAAAAACTTCACATCAGCTGTAACGGTAGGCATGCTTTTCATATATTACTTTAAATATTGCTTGTTACACTGTTATGCATCTAATAGTCTTAAATGAAAAGGACATCTCTAACATGTTTAAATTTCAGTTACCATGAGCCATTAGTTTTTAACAAGTTTTTGTTCATATGTCATTGCAAAACATTAAAATCAAGCGCACAAGAACTAGTTGCTGCAAAACTCACAAACCCATTCTAATCTTTGAATTTTTCACAAACTGGCATCTACAATGCAGCACCAGTAACTGTGAGTGACTCCGCTTGAACGTACTTAAGAAAATGTCTGAAATGTACCCAGATGAACTGATGACCCTCCAGAATCCTTCCTAGAACATTCCCCCAAATTGCTTGATTAAAGTCCTAAATTTTTCCTAGTCTATAATATTGTTATAATTTTCATATTTTTAACTAAGAGCAGTAATATACTCAAAGTAGTGACAAACTATTAAATTTATAAAAATAAAGGATTTATGGATTTTCCAGTATTATGTACTACCTAAAAGTAAAAGTTAATGACTACTTTTCAAAAAGTGAAATTTCAAGTTTAAGTTTTAAACTTTTCTTGGAAATTGTTACTCTCATACCAATCTAAATCAAGAATTCTTATAAAACAGCAGTTGAAATATGATATTTTTAACTCACATGAGACAGGATCTTGTGTCTTCACTTTAACTATTTGTACTACAGGTATCCTAAGAAGATTTCGATTGCATAGGAGTACTCACATTCAGGGTGCTTAATTATTAAGAAACATACATTATCAACATTTCTTGGATTTTTGCTAGACAAATTAAACTTTCTCAAATAACTTTTCAGCAAGTTCATTGATACACAAAATCTGTTAGTATCTAATTAAAGATCACTAAGGGTTAAATACTTTGTCTCTGGCCCCTACTGTGTACATTCTGCCAAAAACATCCTCTAAGCTTTTAAATATTGCTTCGATGGTCTGAATTTTTATTTCCAGGGAATAAGAGAGTTTTGTTCCACAATAAGCAAGATACTAGTTTATTAGCTTCCAGTCACCTTGATTTCTGCTGAGATGAAGACTGTGCAGTCCACCCTACTATTGTTACTATTCATGCCTCTGACACAGCCAGCACCATCAGTTCAACAGGACTCGCACGTTATCTATGAGTATGGAGCAGATAATTTCGAAGAAACCATATTTAGCCAAGACTATGAGGATAAATACCAAGAAGGAAAAAATAATAAGGTACTTTATTTCTACTCTATATTTGTCTTCTAAAATAGTACCCATTTAAATGCATGTTTTTGTTTTTCATAAATATGTCTGATAAGATATGGGAAAGCAAAAGCATTTTAAATGATTAAAAGTAACTCTTAATTATCCCTAAGGTTATATTTTTAATACATCCATAACTTCCAAATTGAAAACAATACCTGTAGTAATCAAACAGTACCTCTAGTAACCAAAAACAAAATTTAAAGAAAACTAGACTTTAAGATGATCCCTGCCCAACTGCAATTTTTAAGTTAAGTACTATTACATCGTACCCTATATTTGCATGCTATATATATTGCCTCAAAAATAATTAGGAGAAATAAAGATGAATTATCAAGTTTAGAAAAAAATAGTTCAATGATATAAACAAAAAAGTACTTGTGATGCTAACTACACACATTATCAAAAAAGAAAAAGAAAAAACTACTTACTATGGGGTTTTTAAGTCTACAGTTTATACCAAGGATCTGTAATAGTCACTGAGTTAACACTCTGTAGGGATAACTTTGCACCACATCATTCACAACCTCCTTTATAGGCAAAGTAAGTACTTGTGGTTTTCTTGGCACACAGAAAAACTGTTGGGTAAGGAAAAAGCTAACATAGCATATAAACTATTGGTTGGCCATTTTGTGTCATACACACATACAATGGAAAAGAAATGTAACATACAATATCAACTGCTTGGGATGTTCTCTGTAAATTGAACAGCAAGATGTTTATTGCAATAATTAAAATTGCTTTTCCTTTAGCACACAATGAATGTTAATATCACAGTACCTTCCAATAAAATTAGTTAACATGGTGGCATTATTTATGTCCTATAACTAAGACAAAATAAAAACTAGTATCTCTAGTCACAACTTAAATTTTAAAAAAAGTGTATCATAAGATAAACTATTGGCTCACTTAGGTTACCTGAATATATCAACTAATTTTAAGAACTTTCAAAATTCCCTGGCCTAAAAAGCTTGGAAATGACCTTCCCTCTGCTGCTTCTTTTACAGGTTCCAGTAGTTTCTCTAGCTTAGTATCAATATAAACACTAATATTTGTGGAATACAGTACAACTCATGGGACAGAGTGTGGGAGGGATATTCTGGAAGCACACAGATGAAAAATGAAGGCTAAGGACTAGGTCTGAAGCCGTGACTGAGATAAGGTGGAGCAAGAGTAGAAAGAACAGAACCTCACCTAATACGCTATAGCTTACTGGCAGAAAACATACTCTGAGAACAGAAGAGAGGGTAATGATAAGGACTTCTATTTCTAGTGTTACAAGCTTACACCAGTGGTCCAAAGGGGAGGAGAAGCTAGAATACAAGGGCCTCAAATCCCAAGACATGGAAGTATGTAGAGAATTAAAAGGCCACCTTTAGAAAGGAAGAGACTAAAAGAGCTCACACAGTACTTTACAAATATAACATACTGGCACTCTAGTGTTGTTCAAAGTAACAGAATCTGATACTAGGAAACAAATTTTTTAAAAATGTGGGAGTTTCACTACAGTAAAACTTCCATTTTCATTCAGAGAATTCTCTCCCAGGTCCTTCCCATTTGGAATCTCAATATGTTCAATATTCAACAAGTACTGTTTAGCCACTGGAAATCTAAAAATTAAAAGGATGGTTCTTTTATTTAAGAAGCACAAAATCATAAGAATATATTTACACTGTAATTTAGTGCATGATGAAGTAGAACCATGTATAAAACTCTAATGACGCACAAAGGAAATGCCAGTAACTATGAATCTGAGAAATACTGTGATCCAACCTAAACAAACTTATTTTTTCTCACCTGATAACAAGCTTATTTTTCTAACAGAAAAAAGTGCCAGTGATAATACCTGTTGAGAACAGATTTCAGTTACAAAGAGATGAGGCTGTAACACCATTACCCTCCAAGAAAGAAAATGATGGTAAGTTCATATTCTATCATCTAATTTTTTAGGAAGAATTTTTTTTAAATAGCTATAATGGAACTTTATTCCTTGTAGCAATGAAACACTATCTCAAAATATACAAGTTACAAGCTAAAATTTTCATTTCCAATGGTAGATTCAAATAGCTATCTCACCTTCTAAGTGAGAAATTTGAAACAAGAACAATCAAAGCTTAGATTAAGCTTACCCTCCACAAACTGTATTTCTGTCCACAAAAGATCATCTTGAGAAATAATTAAAGACTGATTATTTGCCAGATACAATGTACTGCCTTAGGATAAGTTAAACAAAATACCTTACCTTCAAGAAACTCACAGAAGTAGGTTTCCGTAGTGTAATGGTTATCACGTTCGCCTCACAAGAAACTCACAGAAGGGCCGGTGAGGTAGCTCAGCAGACTAAGTGCCTGCTTTGGCAAGCACAGGGACCAGGGTTAATCCCCAGTCCTGCATGCTGTGCTGGCCCTGGCCCTGCCCCTGGGACGTGCTGAGACAGCAATTAAAACTGAGTGTGGTGGTGTGCGCCTGTAATCCCAGCACTTGGGAGGCTGAAAACAGGAGGATCGCTAAGAGTCTGATCTACATAGTGAAACCCTGTAGACCCTGCACTAAATATATATATATATAAAAAAAAAACTCACAGATAAACAGCTATAATAAATAACTAAAACATCCATTTCAATTAAAAGAGAAAACTTATTACAAAAGTAAGCAACCAGTGCTATTTAATAGTTATATGTTTGGTTTATTCTTGTTCTACCACAGAACATTATTTCACATAAAAACACGGGGGGGGGGGGGAAGTACACTAATTTCTATTTTACTAAAATACCATTAAAATGAATCAAAGTACAAAACATCTCTTAAAAGATTTAATAAGTATTTTTAGTCAAATCAGACTTGGGCAAATGGAAAGATATTCTTTGTTTTTGAAAAAGATGATTCAATATCATAAAGATGCCATTACTCTATACATTCACAAATTTTAGACAATCCCACTAAAGTTACCCAATAATTTTTTATGAATTAAAGGACACTGCTTCTAAATTTCATTTGGAAAATATGCAAAAATAATCAGGAAACACTGAATAATGTCAGGTACATACAAAACTATATGTACCATACATTAAAACATACTTTAATAATTGGGAGGGGCAGAGAGATAGCTCAGTGGAATAAGTGCTTGCCTGGTAAGTGCAAGGTCCGAGTTCAATCCCCACAAAAAACAAAAAAACAAAACAAACAAAAAAAGTGGGGGGATAGCTCAGTAGAATAAGTGCTTGCCTGGCAAGTGCAAGGGCCTGAGTTCAATCCCCTGTTCTGAAAAAAAAAAAAAAAAGTTGTGGATACTACCATGGAAACACACCAAAAAAAGACAATGGAATACAAAAGACAAGAAACAAGCTGGGCGTGGTGGCACACAAATATATCCCAGTATCAGAGGCTGAGCCAGGAGGATTACTACAAGTCTGAGGCCATCCTGGGCTACAAAGTAGGTTAGTTCTATTCCAGCCTGAACTGCATAGTGAAACCCTGTCTCAAAAAGACACCCCCTCTCAAAAAAAAAAGAGGAAAAAAAGCCCCAGAAATATATATACACAGAAATTTTTAATATATAATTAAGGTATTAACTCATAAAAGAAAAAGAGTATTTTTAGCCTTTTGAAAAAGGACACAAGTCTAGGAATATGGCTCAGTGGCACAAGTCCCTGCCTGGCAAGCACAAGGTCCTGAGTTCAATTCCTAGTACAAAAAAAGATACAGGGGCCAGGGAGATGGCTTAGTGGAGTAAGTGCTTCCCTGGCAAGCACCAGGGCCTGAGTTCAATCCCTGGTTCTGCAAGAAAAAAAAAAAAAAAAAAAGATACAATTAGATCCACACCTTACACAGAAAAATAAATCCCAGATGAATTAACAACAGAAATGTATAAGATGAAGATGATCATACAAATACTAGGGAGACAGCCTGACTAAACTCAAAAATCTAGAGATCTTGACAGAAAAGATCAACAAATTTGACTCCATGAAAGTAAACCATTGGCATAACTCATAATAAAAGCTGAACAGTGAAAACTGAGAATATTTGCTACAAAAAAAGAACAAATAGGGGCTGGAAAGGCAGATCTGCAGTCTAAGTGCTTGCTGGCAAGCACAAAAACATGAGTTCGATCCAAGGGACCACATACCAGGCCAACCCCAGAACCCCAGGTGTACCGTGCCAGGCCTGAAATAGGACGTGGTGGTGCACGCCTGTAATCCCAGCTCTGGGGACACTGAGACACGTGGATCACTACAAGTCTGAACTGCATAGTGAGACCCTGTCTCCATTAAGTAAATTTTTTAAAAAGAAAAGGAAAAAAAAATCTCTAATTTATAAAGAACTCTTAGAAACAAGATGACAAAAAAGGGGGGTGGTGGTGCATACCTGTAATCCCAGCACTCAGGAGGCTGAGGCAAGAGGATCACTGAGAGTTCAAGGCCAGCATTGGTAACAAACAGAGCTGAAGGCCAGCCTGAACTACATAGCCAGACCCTGTCTCAAAAAGAAAAAAGGAAAACCTGGGAGCCGGGGATATAGCTCAGTGGCATAAGTGCCTGCCTGGCAAATGCAAGGTCCTGAGTTCAATCCCTGGTACCACCAAAAAAAAAAAAAAAAAAACGAAAAACCTCTTAGAAATTAACAAAACCCACTTCAAAAATGAACAAAGAAACCAATTCACAAAATTGTTTTCAAATGACACTTATACCATGTTTAACTTACACAACTGGTAAATATGGAAGTATGACAATACACTAACAGTTCATGGACAATGCTGTATATAATGCTAGCAGAAATACACAATAGTGTAACATTTTTTAACAAAAATTTGGTAATATTTAACAAAATCAAATATACCTCTCCTTTTCAACATAGACATCAACTTCATGGAAACTGCCCTGAAGACACACTTCTAAAATAACGAAATGCAAGATTGGTGTGGTAGCACACACCTGTAATCCCAGCACTTGGGAGGCTAAAAGCAGGAGGACCATTACAAATCCGATCTGTGTAGTGAGACCCTTTGGACCCTGTAGACCCTGTACTAAATACAATAAATAAATTAATTAATGAAATGAAAATGTAAAATTATCAAAGCATTATTTGCAATTGCAAAATATTGGAAAAAATCTAAGTATCCAAACAATAAACAGTTAACATGGCTCCTCCAAACAAACAAAAAAATACAATGCAGTTTTTTAAATGAATGAAAGTTTGCTAAGAATATAGTCTGCACTCTGTGAAGAAAAAGTGCAAGAGAATATTTATAATATGTTGCCTTTAATGAAACAAATAAAGGTATAGAAGAAAATTTACAGTACCTGTTCATTCATGTGAAAAGAAACAAAAGAATGGTAATTTTAAAAAACAGATGGGTGGAGGTGACGTGTTAGAGTGCTTGACCAGTAGGTGCAAGGTTCTAGGTTTAGTCCTCATAGCTAAACAAACAAACAAACAAAAACAAAACCTAAGAAAAGTTATTTATAGAAAATAAAGGGGGTCATGGGTAGAAAGAAAGGGTAGATAGAAAGGAGGTAAAGACAAACTCAGAATAGACAGTGTCACTGCTCTCGGTATACTCTCTCTGTGTCAAACTGATTTTTACAGCACTATTGCTGTATCAATACTGAACTTTTTAAAGCTTTCAATGATAACTAACTGCTGGCTGTGGCATACATGCTATAGACTCACTACACTATCACTGGTATCAAGTCATGGTCTGTGTATAAAACAGAGAAACAGTAATACACATGTATTATTGTCACTGTGTATATATGTTTATGATGTGCATTTTTATACACATGTATTTTATGCATGAATATAGCATATATTTATAAACATATTATGTTGCATTATTTATGGATAAACAAAAAGACACACTTATTTTTCCTAGTACTCTCTACTGAAAGAGATTAGAAGCAATTATATCCCCAAAGCCATGAGCACCCTCAGCATCTGAATTTTTGCTTCTAATATCATTCTCCATTGAAAGGAACTACTGCTTCTTAAAGAGATAGCTGGGGATGAGGACAGAGCTCAGTGGCACAGCCTGCTGGCCAAGAGCAAGGTCATGAATTCAATTCCTGGCACCAAAACAAACAAACAAACAAACAAAAAAAAGAAAGATACTGATTTCAGGACTAGGGGAGAGAAAAGGCACAATTGGTCAGGGATATCCTGCCATGTCAGAAAATAAGGAAGTTCTCAAAGAATGGGGATGTTTCACATATTTAAAAATATTTATCAAAATATATGACCAACTGGTTTCTGACAAAGTGCCAGAACAATTAAATGAAGGAAAGAATAATAGCTTCCAAAAATCATCCTGAAACACCCAATAGGGGGAAAAAATCTTGACCTTTCCTGACAGCATATATACAATGGATTTGATACCTACATAAATTCTAGAAGCAATAAAACAAAAGGCAAAATATTAGTGGTGATTAATGGTGTGAATCTTAAATTCTTAAATGTCTCCCAAAATTCATGTAATTGAGCCCACCTGATGGGGCTGCACAAAAGAGAAAGGGAGTAGTTTGAGGAAGTTAGATCATGGGGCTGACTGTTGTAGGCATACTGGGCCACTGGCACTCTGCTCCTGAGCTACCACACGTAGACTAGCTTTGCTGTGCCACACATTTCCCTCCATGATGTTCTGCCTCACCACAGGTCCAAAAGCAACAGAGCTAAGTAAGCACGGACTGAAACCTCTAAAACTGGCAGCCAAAATAAGCCATTCTTACTTTATTATTTCCTCGGGTATTGTGTCACAGTGGCAGAAAGCTGACAGTGATAGAAAAACATTTCTTAAATCTAACACATAACCACATGAATTATAAAGGAAGCAACCATTCACTAAAATTTGATTATACTTCAAGAAAAACCAGTAAGAAAATGACAAGTTACAACCAGGGTAAAACATTCATAAAATTTAATCTGACAAATGACTTAAATATGCTCTTACAATTCAATATAGCACAGAAACCCAACTATAAAGTGGCAAAACATATTAATGGACCTTCAAAGAAAATTTCGGATGGCAAATAAAAAGATGTCAAAAACAATCATCATTAGGGAAATTCAAATTAAAACACAAAGAGATGCTACAACATACCCTACTTGAATGGCTAAAATTAAACTGACCACATCAAATGCAGACAAGGACACAGGGCAACTATAATCCTCATATACTGCTGAGGGGAATGGAAAAATGACATAATCCTTTGGAAAACAGTTGGAAACTTTCTTCTAAAGGTAAATATTCACCCATATTAAAACAAGTCACTCCATTTCTAGTCTGGAATGAAAGTATTAAGTCTACACAAACTTATAATGTCCATAGCAGCTTTCTCTGAAATGCCCCAAACCTGGAAATAACCACATGTCTCTAAAAGCTGATGTAAAAATTGTATACAAAATTTGCCAAACACGTATACATAAGGAAAAGACAAACTTTTATAAATACTTAATACTAAATGTATTGAGACATCATAAGATTAAAACAAGCTAAGTTTGGCCTCTACAATTATAAGAGGTGCCAAAGTGGTAGTTATTAGCTTCTAGATGATGAACTGTTTAGGTGTGTATACACTTTTGGGGGCACACACTTCATATTGAGACAATAAAATACCATTCAGTAATAAAGGCGAATGAATTACCAATACACACAGTAATAGGTAAGTCTAAAGATAACTACGCCAAGTGAAAGAAACCAGACCCCCCCCCAAAAAAAAAGATATATTGCACAATTCTTTTTTCTTAAGTTTTATAACTGCAAAACATACAGTGACTGAGAGCAGTAGAGGAAGTGGTTGCTTAGGGACAAGATTAAGAAGGAATTACAAAGGGGCATAAGAAAACACTGGAGGTTGATGAATGTATTAATTATCTCAACTGTAGTGAAAGTTTCATGGGAGTATACATATACCAAAAACTTTTAAATTGTACAAGTTAAATATATGCAATTTACTGTATATTAGTAATAACAAAAAGTGGCAGAAAGAAAAGTCTTGAAAAGGCTCTCATTGGCTACACTGTGGCAACTGATTATTAAGATAATCATTATTTTAAAAAATCATGATAGTTGTACAATGAATGACTAAGACAACAATATGCAATGTATTAATTATTGAAAATGTACTAGTAATCGGTTGTGAAACTGTCTCATTGTTGTTTCTCAATAAAAATATTTTTTAAAAAAAGACCAAAAAACTCATGATAGTAACAGTATCACTCATGGGATAGAGTACATAAGCACATATTGATGTAAAAAAGGAGTGTTTTACCTCACAGCAGAATGCCACCTAAAACATGCAGAAGGAATGATGGAATTCTTTGCAACTATCCTAATGATAAATAATCCAACTAAGAATCATCAATGAATGCTAAAAATGCGGATGAACATTTGATAATGCACTAGACCTTTTTTTGTGGGGGGTGTCTCAAAGTACTTCTCTAGAAGATATTTAATTACAAGGTGAAAAATAATAACTTTATAGAACAAGAAACATAAGAGACACCCCTTGAACAAAGTGACCAAAGATATTATCAGAAATGGAACAAACAGAAATCATGTGTCTCGTGGGCTGGCTAGATAGCTCAGTGGATTAAAGTGCCTGCTTAGGCAAAGTGGAGGGGCCAGGGTTCGATCTCGGGCCAGCTGTGCCGGCCCCACCCCTGGGGCATGCTGAGGAGATTGAGTCTGGGCATGGTGGCGCACACCTGTAATCCCAATGCTTGGGATGCTGAAAACAGAAGAATCACTATGAGTCTGATCTATATAGTGAGACCCTATAGACTTTGTACTAAATACATCAAAAAAGAAAAAAGAAATCGTATGTCTCCTGATACATGTCACTATCATTTCAATGGTATTCCTATCAAAATAGAAAGACTGCAAAACTGACACAGGAGGAAAGGGGCAATGCCCTGTAACTTCTCAAAAAAAGAAATATGTAAAAAAAATACTGCAACATAAAGAAAACTAAGAAGTATGACTACAAAGTACAAAGAGTGACTGGGGGTTACAGCACCCTAAGAGGTATCTAAACTTGGGGTTCAAACAATGACTGTGGTGATTCTAATTTTCAAGTTGATTGTTTGCTCATTTAACTATGGATTTCTAAATTTATTATCCAATATCATGCTGAAATATGTATCTGATACACCAAACTTCACAAATCAAACTTGTGCTTCCTTAGCTCCTGTTCTATGAATTTTTTGGTACTGCAGTGAGGAAATATTGTCAAATCAAGTCAACAATCAAACACTACTAAATCAAAGAATACAGAAAATATATTACAGTCTTTAAAACAAAATTCTGATCAGTTACCAAGTACAACGTAGGTCACCGGCTACTATGACTATCATCCATGATTTATGTAAAGTAGCTCTTCAAATTTTATCATTAGAGGCCCCAAAATTTTAAATTATTGTTTCAACTTTTATGATTCTGTTTCCCAATTTAGAAATGCCCACGTGCCTACTCTGTGTGTGTTTAAGTGGTTCTGTATACTGTGAAGAAGTGGATATTGATACTGTACCACCCTTGCCAAAGGAATCAGCCTATCTTTATGCACGATTCAACAAAATTAAAAAGCTGACTGCCAAGGATTTTGCAGATATGCGTAAGTTCAGTTTAAATAAGATACATATAATCACAAACTCGTACATATTTGTAACCTACTATACATACGTCCAGGGTGTCACTTTTGGGAGTATTTAGGTGTCTACACACTTCAAAAAAATTCATTGCTTTGTAGATAAATCTATAGACTTTCTTGACACTTTTCTTTAATGGCGACTCTTTTAATTTATATCAACAGCCCGTGTAATGTAAAGACAAATGAATCTTCTAAAACACAATACTTTAAGAGCTATTATGCCTTTGATAGTAAGCAGCACCAGTATAAAAAGGATGTTTCTTAAACCATAGTACTTTATTTCCTATCTTCACGATGAAAGCATAGTAATTGCTTTTCTGTAACTTGTGGCTCTTAAGCTGGCTACATATTAAAAATATCTGAGGAAATATTTTAAAATTCTGATACCAAACTGTATTCCCCAGGCATTCTAATTCATGTTAAAGGGGAGGCCTAGACATCATCATAAAAACCAACCAAACTCCTTGGATGATTCTAGTACAGAAATGGTGTTTAGAAGAGCTGTATTTCCAATGCTTCCCTGGTCAGTAACAATCTGGTTTCCTGTCAAAACTTAACCCATGGTATTGCCATCAGCACAACAGTATGTCCTGTGTCTGCAGTACCAATGCCCAGACCCAGATAACTAATTTATTCTCAGCTTTCTGAACTCCTAGGTTGTGAAGTATTCTGAAGAAATCAAAAGAAAGGCTCAGTAGCATCACTACACACATTTCTGACTTTAACTACAACTGGATTTATAATGTCAATAGCACCCAACTATATAGTTGATCCTCATTATTTGTGGAATCTATATTTTTAAACTCACAAAAATATGCTCGTAATACCAAAATCAATACATGTGGTACTTTTGTGATCATCACCAGACATGCATAGAATGATGAACATTTTTAGATACTTAAAAAAATACATTTCCAGTTGAGGTTGAATAAGACAATACAACTCTCTCCTAGTTTCAGCTCTCATGCTAAAATTAGTGCTTTGTTGAGAGTATTTAGGACCTGTTTGGGGGTTTTTCATTGAGTGTTTTGCTGCTGAAACTAGCACTAGTGTTAAAGTGTTATCTAGTGTTTCTTTTTTTTTTAATGTTTCTAAATTCAGGAAAACTGTGATATGCCTTACATGTGTTAAATAAACTTTATTCAGGCATAAGTCAGAGTAATATTAATGATTCCACAACATATATTACATAAGTTGTGTTTAAACAAAAACACAACACAGAAAAAACAAGGTTTATACTAACTGGCTAACAACAACGACTTGTTTTATTTTGTTTTCAGTACCAGGGATGGAACTCAGGAGTTTCTGCTTTCCAGGCAGTTACTTGTGCCCCAGAGCTATCTTCCCAGCCCAAAAATGACTATTTGACTACAGGCTCAGAGGAATCTAATCCTGTAATTCCCCCAGGAGCAATAGCTGAGTGTATACTAATTCAATGTTGCAGCAACTTTATAGAAAATGACTATTGTCAATGAGAAGCAACTGTAGAACTATCCCAAACAAAAGCAATACCATGTGCATATATACACTACATTTCTCAAGCTCTCAAGCTCTGTTAAGGTTATATCACCTTAACAAATCAGAGCATACTTTTGTCTCTGCTATTATTAAACAACAAAGCATAGAGAGGCTAACACTTAACATTACAATGCATCATGCTAGCAGAAAATATTAATTGGATGATTCCATTCACTCAAATATAATGTTTACTTTCTATGATTGTACTAAGAATTTCTATCAAACTACCTATATATCCAAGGTATTCAGAGAAGGATGGAAAGACTAGTAATGTTAAGCTACCTTCCAAACTTGAAAACTAAGAAATCAGCTAGAAAAGGCATCCTTGTTAGGCACACAGAGATGCTTAGTGTCCAACAAATTTACGCTGATGGGCCTGGGGATGAAGTGTGATGTGGAGTACTTGCCTGCCATGTGCAAGGCCCTAGGTTCAGTCTCCAGTGCTGCAAATAACACACACTGCTGAAGTGCTAACTGTAGGTACTCCACTAGACACTTAAAGATAAAAGACATGTGAGTGATCTGTTTAATAAATGCTTTTGTTCAGTCTATACAAGGAGATCCAACCTTCACATTTAAAAAAAAAAAATACTATTTTTATCACTGTGTTTGCAATAAATGATGATTATATTCTTTGTAGGTAGCTGGTATGTGTACATGATAGATACATCTTAATTCTTTTTATCTCCTACCCCTATACTTTTTTGTATACTTTCCCCCTCAAGCTAACTTAAGAAGGCTTGATTTTACTGGAAATTTGATAGAAGAGATAGAAGATGGTACTTTTTCAAAACTTTCTCTGTTAGAAGAACTTTCACTCGCTGAAAATAAACTACTGAAACTTCCAGTTCTTCCTCCAAAGCTCATTCTACTTAATGCAAAAAACAACAAAATCAAGAGTAGAGGAATAAAAGCAAATACATTCAAAGTAAGTATTTTATGACAGAATACAGTGTAAGTCATAATATGCTACAAGAGAAACTTCGGCCTGTTACTATGTTTTCATTACTTTGTGTTTTTTTTGAGATGATCTCATTATGCCATTCAGGTTGGCCTTCAAAGCCTGAGCTTAAGTGATCCTCCTGCCTCAGCCTCCCGAGTAGCTGGGACTACAGATGTTCAACACAGTGCCCAGCTTTTATTTTTACTACATTTTAAAAATTATTTTGATATTAAAAATAAAGACCTTATAACATAATAAATAGCTTTACTATTAGCTTCATTCAGCCTACACCTCACTTACAATTCATGATGTTTATTTTGTTTCATGAGATGGTATACTATCTCATTTTTTCACCTATTCACACAGTAAATATTGAGAGAGAGCTGGCTGGTCTCTCATGGCATTTGTAGTCTATAAAAACTCAAACTGGGGCCTTCCCTATGTTTCTTTTTCCTTACAACATTAACAATTTATAAATGCCAGAAAAATACAGTTCCAAGAGTATACACTGAACTTGACATTTAATATGTAAAAATATTAGACTACAACATTCAATAGATAAGACTTTCCTTTGAATTCTATGATGGCACCTAACACAAATTTCTCCATGTAGTAAGACTGACACACATTTTTAAATTTAGTAATTGAAGAAAATATTTTGTAGGAAAAGGACAATGTGATAGACTTTGTCATAAGTAGAACCCATATTGTCTCAAAGTATATGGTCTGCACAACTCATCACCCCAGGTTTTACAATATAATTAATTCAGTCCTGATAGGTAAAAGCATGGGATGATCAACTCACTATTAGCAAAAGATATAGCCTAATTCAGAAAACATAAGTTTCTATAGGAAAAACAACAACAAAAAATAGGCCCTAATAAAGACCTAAAATGATCAAATATGCACTACCACAAAGCTGACCAATAATCACTCACACAAATGCATGATTTGTCCATATATGTAAGTCAATTAGAAAATGAAACAGTATTTCATTTTTCATTTCTGTTAATAAAGTATCCTTTTTCAATTATATTTTTCTTTTCTATACTTAGGACAGGGTCTACAGGGTCTCACTACGCAGATTAGACTCGTAGTAATCCTCCTGTTTTCAGCCTCCCAAGCACTGGGATTACAGGCTCACACCACCACGCCCAGTCTAAATTGCCATCTCACTGCAGCCCAGAGCGGGGCCAGTACAGCACTCCAGGGATCGAACCCTGGCAGCTGCACTCTGCCTAATCAGGTGCTTTAGTCCACTGAGCTATCAGGCTGGCCCCTTCTTTTTTCAATTTTAAAAGACATTTTTAGAGTTATTTCAGAATTTCTCTAATGTTTTTATAAGGAACTCAGAAGTTGAGCATTTAGAGGATTTTTTTTTTAAGTTTTCTTAAAAAAAAACTTGTACTAAGCAGATATGAATTAGGTAAGTCAGCCTTTGACCTATATAAACGGATCAGTATTTCATAAAAAGAGTGTTTAAAGGCTAACACTGTGGGACTTGTCTGTAGCCCCAGATACTAGAGAGGCTAAGGCAGGAAGATCATTCTGAGAATTGAACGCTAACCGTGGTAAGATACCAAGACTGTCTCAAACAAACAAACAACTAGTTTACATATTTTGGGCTTTAAACATGGATTTATGACAAACTGGTGTGAAAATGATAAACTTAACTATATTTTAGTTTTGCTTGCTGCCATAAGCCTTTAAAGGTCACTGGTAAAATCAGGTTACTGTAACTTATGTAAATGAGACTCACTAGAAGGATAGGCACTTCAGTGTCCATATAGTAGATAAGTAAGATTCTTAAGAAAGGTTCAAAATAACAGCACAGGAAAGAATTGGCAAAATCTAGCACCTGACTTGCATTTCAAAGTTAAGGGGAAAGAGAAATCCCAGAGCAAACTACACTCTTAAACTATGGTGTACAGTCATTCTTGATAATGAGTTATTGATATGAAGAGTAATCCAATATAAAGCCATTATGGAAAAAGCTATAACAAGATACATGGTTTGATAAACTGCTTCAAGTGTAAACATAAGTATATAATTCTTTATGCGTATTTTTAAAAATATATTCTAATTTTTAAATGTTTTTCCATCATATTCTATAGGGACTTAAGTTTAACATATCAATACTTGATGAAAAATACCTGTTCCATGTTATGCCTAAGATGTTTGATACTCAAACAGATACTGAGGTTAAGCTTAACAGCCTAGGTTGTATGGTAATAACAATAAACTTGTCTTCTGGATGGTTAACAACCTAAGT
>NW_004524888.1:66690-71361 GCF_000260255.1 Octodon degus | reverse complement strand
AATGTATTCAATATGTTAATTATTGAAACTGTCCTACCAATTTGGTTTGAAACTGTCTCATTGCTATTTGTTTCTCAATAAAATTATGGAAAAAAAAATAAACTGCTTCAAGAGACATCTTGCTAAGCACATTACTTGTGAAACTAAAACCACCAGCCAAAGTAAGAAACTACCATACCAACAAGTGATACTGATATGTGTTTGTAACAATATCCTTTTTTGTGTATATGCTACTTGAATCCTGTGAAAGAATGCAGACTACAATAACACTCAAACCAAATTTGCATTACAGAAATTGAATAAGCTCTCTTTCCTCTACTTGGACCACAATGCTCTGGAATCTGTGCCTCCCAATTTACCAGAAAGCCTGCGTATAATTCATCTGCAGGTATGATTGCTCCTTCAATAATGTCTGGCTTTAATTAGCTAGGAGTCATTCTCATGAATTGTTGGAAAACTTATGCTTCCATGTATAAATCATGGTTAGATCATTATAGTAGTGTGATAATGCTTATTAGAAGCATCAATTCTAGCAGGGCATTATAATCCCACCTACTCAGGAGGCTGAGGCAGAAGTATTGCACTTTTTAGTTCCAGGCAACTCAGAAAGACCATGTCAATAGAGAGATAGATGGAGAGATAGATAGACAGACAGACAGACAGACAGACAGACAGACAGACAGATGGGGGGGGAGGGAGGGAGGGAGGGGGGGGGAGGGAGGGAGAGAGAGAGAGAGAGAGAGAGAGAGAGAGAGAGAGAGCGAGCGAGCACACTGGTACAGGTTCTCTATACCTCAGAAAGCATGGATTCAATCCCACAAACTGCCCATAAAAAGAATATTAATATATAGACATATGAACTCTGCTTCCAGAGGATACCAAGTAAAGCAGCCTTGTAGGTATTAAGTTTGCCCTTGAGCAGGATTCGTCTCCAGAAGTACACATGGAATCTTCTAATAATCCTAACATGGATTAGGAGGGAAGAAGCACTCAGGCCTCTGATTTGTTTCTTTCTCCATATAGTGGTGCACATCTGCTTTTGGAGACTTTTAGCTGGTTTTAGAGTATAATATTAAGTTGGAAATAAACTAAAATTAATCAGCATCATAAGAAATCACTCTTCTCTTTTGTGGTGATGCATTAAACTCATCACCATAGAGTACTGAGCTACAACTCCAGCCCTTTTTATTTTTTATTTGAGATAGGATTTCTTGCCCAGGCTACGCTTGAACTTCCAACCCTCCTGCCTGAGCCTGCCAGAGTGCCAAAATTACAGGCATACATCACAAAGTCTGACTTTTTACTACTTTAGAGCACAATTAACCCTGAAGACCCTGTACTACATATTTTTTAATTGATTTTCGCCCACGTAGAACACAATTAAGGATGCAGTATCCATTTTGAGCTGACACTTTAGGATAGAATACTTTCTTCAGCTAGCCCATATAATCTTATATTCCAAACTTCACACTACATGGATAGTATCCCAAATAATGGCAAGAAGTCTTCTAAAATAACACTACACATTTAAAATGATTAAATTGCACAGGAAGGATTTAGTTCCTGTGAAGATATATGGTCTGTACTATTATTTTTTAAGTACTTTTTAGATAAGATAGTCTTTGGAATCCCATTAGACAGCATGCAATAGATCAATTTCAGACTTTTAAACATTTTTTTTTTTCTTTTTCAGTTTAACAACATAACTTCAGTTACAGATGATACATTCTGCAAGTCTAATGACACCCGTTACATTCGGGACCGTATAGAAGAGATTCGTCTGGAGGGCAACCCAATCATCCTGGGAAAGCATCCAAACAGTTTCATTTGCTTAAAAAGATTACCAATAGGGTCATACTTTTAACCACTATCAATGCAATATATAAGCAAAAGTACAATACTTATAGTCTGTTTCAACAATGTGTAAAGGAACATCAGTATTGGTTTAATATTAATCTTGTATCCCATTATGAATGAATTTTACATTTTAAGCAAAGATGTGCAAAAATCTTATATAAAAGCAAAAAGACTGAATTTCTAAGTCCAAAACAAAGTAATGTGAAAAAATTTAAAAAGCAGTAAAAAATTCTTGTAGCTTAGAGTTCCATTTAAAAGGCATTTAGAGCACCATTTAAAAGGAATGTCTTTGTATAAATACAACATTTGAGATGCATTATTCTCATTACTAGTGAAGTAAGTAAAGTCTAATAAACTTTCAATTGTTTGTCTGTCCCGGCCTTTACTGTATCTCGAAAGCATCTAGGGCAGCTGTTCCAAAAACTCTGAAAATCTAAATGTTTCCAGTGATTGTCCATATTTCCTTTATGATTCATCACCCTGCATTATGAAGTAAAAACTTTGTTTTCTTCCTATGAAGGCAGCTATCTTACTGCATTTTCACTTAGCCTGAGAAAATAGGGTATTGTCCCATATCTAGGAAATAGTTTTCAGATAAAGTAGAATTTTACTCTCTGACACATTGCTTATATATAAATTGTCAATTTTCTGGTTGTGGTCACAGTTGTTAGTACAATAATAAAATTTGGTCTCATTATATACTAATCTCAGAACCCATATTCAATCCTATTTTTAAGCATTTCTTTGTTTTCTTCCTTACCTAAAGTGACCCCTCCTCCATTTGTTAGGATTGACTTCAAGATTAAACTTTTCCATGTAAACATCAATGATCTCTTAAGGCCACAATAATTATCTTAATATTGCTTATGAACTTGCTCATTTATTTTGACAGTTGATGATCATAACCATACGCTGCTTTCATATTTTGTGTGCAGGTCCCATTTCTCTGTGACTGAAAGATGGAAGCACTGAACACAGCCTTATTCTTTGGTGCCTAGCACAATAGTGAACACATTCTAATTAAATATACAATAAATGTAAAATCTATCCCAAACAGAAAGGTTCTGTTTTATCTGGGGGGAAAAATTAGAATCTTTATAAACTATCATAAGCTTGGGTAAATCAATGAAAATATACCATAACTTTATCAGGAAATATACACCCAGATTCAGAACGTAACAGAAATTAATGAGAAAAAGTAAAACTACTCTGACTTGTTAGTAGTATATAAATACTTCATTCTTGACAATAATGGAAGAAATACAGCCTTAAAATTAAAAGTGATTTATACTTCTTACAAACTTTGTTGAAAGAAACTGAAGCCAAATATAAATGGAGACATATCCTGTGTTCATGGATTGGAAAATTTACTAGTAAGACTAGAAAAAAAAAAAATCTCCAAATTCACTCTAATTCCTATGAATGTCCCAGAGATTTTTTTTTCAGAAATAGAAAAATCTACTATAAAATTAATATAGACTCTCAAGTGACCCCCAAATAAACAGAAGAATCTTTAAAAAAAGGACAGAAAAAACTTTCAACTCCTTAATTTCAAAACTTACTACAAAGTTACAGTAATCAAAGCAGTGTGGTACTATCATAAATGCAGACATATATAGACTAGAGGACCCAGAAATAAATCCTTGATGTATTTACTGTATGGTCAAATGATTTTCAACACAAATGCTGACAGCATGTAAAGGGGAAAGGATAGTCTCTTCAACAAAGAGTGTTGGAAACAAAGGATATACATGTACAAGAGAGTGGTATCTCAGGAACTTTTATACTCAACACTCAAAGTTAAAGGAGAAAAGGTTTATTTCGGTTCACAGTCTGTAGAAGTTTCAATCCATCATCAGCTGGCTCCAAGCAAGGTGGCATGACAGACAGCTCTGTAGACCAGAAGACAAGCAACAAACAAGTGACAAAAAACAAGGGCAAGCAAACTATAACCCTCTTTCTATCCTTTACGCCTTATCCAGCCTACTCATCCTTAGGACAGAGAGCATTCAGGCCCAGAGTAGGGAACCCTTAATCCTGCCCAGAACTATGCCAAACCCATCAGTGGACTGATTTAGTAATCATACATCCATGATTCCAGCACCAGACATTCCAGATCCAGCCACCTCCAAAAAGCCCCACCTAATGACTGCATGAGTCTTTGAGAGGACATCTAGACATAAGGCATAACAAATGGTGTTGGAGCTTTATTCTATTCACTTACAAAAATTAACTCAAAACAGACCAGACACCTAACCTTGGCCAGATATGTTAGTACAGCCTGCAATCCTATCACTCTGGAAGGTTGAGGCAGAAAGACTACAAGTTCAAACTGAGCATGGGCAATTTAGCTAGACCCTGCCCCAAAATTTAAAAACAAAAAAGGGATAGGGATGTAGCTTTGTGCTAAGGATTTGGATTCAATCCCCAGTACTATAAAACAAAGCAACAACAAAAACCTGGCCTTAAGCACTAAATGACAAAATTCTTAGCAAACAAAGAAAATTATTTTTCAGAATGAATTTGGTAATTCCTTAGATCCAACACCAAAATCCACAGATAATAAAAATAGACAAATAGAATTTAATCAAAATTTTATTAAAAGATATTAAAAGATACTATTTTTAATGACAATCCAGAAAAAGTATGCACAGATCATATACATCTAAGGAGTTAATATCTATACTATATAAAGAGCTCTTACAATTCAACAAGAAAAAGCAATAAACTAAAACATAGGCATAAGACTCTAAAAAACATTCACCACAGAAATGCTAGTGGCCAATCAACAGAAGGAAAGCTCAGCATTGCTAG